>NC_140917.1:8338869-8404457 GCF_045865225.1 Trachurus japonicus | reverse complement strand
TGATTGCTGAATTATTGTTTTTGGGTGAAGTATCCCTTTAAAAGCAACAAGTGTCTGTTACCTCCATGTTTTCATGTGAAACTCTCTTTGCGCCCTTCGACCTCTGGATTCAGCAGCAGACCAGTTTGAAAGACGACCTAAAACTGTAACCACTACTCTAATCTCGTCTTTACTTCTATATACATTTCTGTATAGTTGACTTTCATATACATATCGTAACTTGCTTTCGATTCGATGCCCCTTTATTCAGCAAACAAGCATCTTTTCCATGTGTAGCTACTGAAACCATCCACCTGTGATTCTCGTATCAGGTGAAACCTCCAGCCTCACACCTGCTGAGGTGACACAGTGGTGTCAAGTCTGCTACACCTACAACTATGCGTGACTGACGCTTCCTTTGTTTTCCTGCAGCCCGACCTCTCAAACTGCTCTTACCTGTGTTATGTCAGAGCCAACAGGGGATCAAAGTGTAAAAAAAAAAAATGCTTGTTTCTCTCTCTTTTTTTTAGGTCTGGTCTGTGTCTGGTTATGAAGGACACAGGACTGTCGCTACGGACTCAAACCAGTGACCTTTCAGTTACACGACAGTCTAAAAGCTCTTCAGTGCTTCAGACTTCAGAGTGCTTGTCAGATTGTCAGACAGAAACCTCTCCTCAACCTTTTCAAAGTGAGGACCGGAAATGACAATCCTGCTCTCCTCTTCGCCCTTCTTCCATCTAAAAACCCAGTGAAACATGGCGAGTCCCTTACTGTGCATCTCATTAATACACTTTATCCTGTGTCAACACTTCCTGAAGTGCTGATTTAGCCTGCAGAGCCGACTGTAAACTTAAGGGCCACAGCCTTGCTCAGACTCCTTTTGTAGGGATAATTTCACTTTACATTTACTCATCTGTCAGATGTTTTTATGCAAAGGGACTTACAGGTGAGGGAGATTAATAAGCTTCAGTGTACCTACTAAAAAACCTTGGTATTATATCTATTTTAAAAAGTGCAAGGAACTTGTGTAAGGAAATGCATCAAAACTGCACTGTAAGCACTTCTTTAATAGTAGGCTATTCTCTACATACAGTATTTACTATAGCCTACAAACCTTGATTCCCAGTTCAAAATATATTTATATACTCTAGGCGTTGTTGTTTATACAAGGTCTTTCTTATAAATAGGCTTTTTACTCGGTGAAGTAATCAGGTAATGCTTCTTCACTTTGACCCTGCTACTATTTTCACAGTCATTCTAGGCGCTTCTTTTCTTTCTATCACTGTTGTTTCCTGTTACCGCCTCTTCTTCTCCCAGGAGAGACCTGATCGGAAAATCCTGCAGCGCTAATGCAGGAAAGATGTATCTCTGGGTGCCACCCAACCCTTTGAAAAACAGCTCAATCATTCACAAGAACATCCACCTAAGTAGGCCACAGAGCAGCAGCATCTCACACTGTTTGTTAAAAACAAAGACCAGTGCTGCGTGGCCCTGAGCTGCATCTCCATGTTTTTGCTGAATTCATTCTTTTTTTAAAATGTTTAATTTTATTATTAAAACATAAATTTGATTGGATTTTTTTTTTTAAATGTTACTCGTTAAAATGAACCACAAAATGACAGAAAATTCATGACTGCTAACTGCAAATGCTAACTCTAGCTCGCTAATACAACACATTAAAGTCAATACTGAATATTTGTTATATTTTTATCTAATTCTTGTTCAAAAATGCTTCTCAAAAATTGTTTTAAAAAAATGTTAATGGTAGGCTACTATTGCTAACGTTATACAGTAGCAATCATATTCAATCTGAGTTTCGTTCAATTAAATCTAATTATGAATCTAAAACAAACACAATATTTGCCAGTATATGCATAGATGATGAAGTTACAAATAATATGACACATTTGAGCAAATTTTTTTTAGCCGTTAGCCGATATTATGCTGCGTTCGAACGCCACCTGAAGTCGGAGCTCCGACTTGGCGAAGTCACCGCCAACGGTAGCTAAATCATCAATTAAATGCATTTTAATGCCAAAATACATTGACACGTTCCTTTTTAAATTGTTTTTGTGCCCTTTGTAATGTTTTTATGTCTTACGTGAAGCACTTTGAATGCAAAGTTTGTCCCAGTCCGCCATGTTTTTGGTTATTCTGACCTGGTGCGTCTCGAAACGCAGCGTTAGCATGTAGCTGGTGCTGCTGTGACCTCATATGGTTGATTGCTTTTGACAAGCTGGTGCTTATGTTTTAAAGCAGCCATTTCACACATCAATAAAACATTAGCTAAGACATTTTTATAGATTTTATGTTGCATCTTGGTTTCATAACTAGCTCATAAAACTAGCGCTATTGCAACTCACTCCTGGTCCACAGAGATGTAAAGCTCATATTTAGCTCATATATATTCAGGAGCACCAGATTATAAAGTCGACTTTGTCTTTACGTCCTGAACAACCTTTTTAACTTCCTCCTATTCATTTCTACATGAAAGGAGTCAATTCACTTTGATATTTCCCCCCTGAACAGCTTCACATCACTTGGATAAAAATGTATTCATTCTGTTTGAAGATGCATTAAATTCTTTTCCTGCTCACCACTGACATCATTAACCTTCAACGAACATAAACTCCACAACAGTGGGAGATGGGAGACTCCATCCTCATTGTCATTTCACCATCATCATCCACGCTAATCTAGGCCTACTCCATGGGTGTTTCCCCCCTTTTTTCCTCCTCATTGATATTCCAGGCTCGCAGCGCTGCAACAATATGTCAAAGGAAGAAAAGAGGAAAAAAAAAAAAGGCCTTTTATGCCGTCCTCGTCTCCGTACTGTATGAATACTTTATTGATCGGTGAAGAGCTAAATCTGGCTCAGTGCTAGCTTGCAGAAACCTGTCACAGCTCTTTCCAAAAAAGCCAGAAAGGATGTGCAGTAAATTCAGAGTAGAGTAGCGGAGTCGTGGCTGCTTTTTTTTACACCAACGCAGCGCTGCAATGTTGTCGACTCAACGATGCAAAGAAGCACAGGTGTGGATACTAATGATAATATATAATGCACTGATAATAGTTCAATCCCATTTAGTGTTTCCTTGGCACAGCTGCACCGACCACATTAGAAGCCGATAGTTGGCTGCAGTGTCTGTTTGTTTAATGTTTATGGTTTTTTCACTCTCTTTCACCGGTCCTGCTTGGCAACAGAGTCATTCTGGGATGGTCTCCCCTCTGTGTCAGTTCAGTTTATCATAGAAGTGACTATAGGGAGGATGAAGCTCCATTTTTAAACCTCCCACTGTGTTCAACTGCTCGACTGATTATCATCCGAATAAATTGATTAAGCCAGAAATTGTCACGTCAAATAGGGACTTGATCTTATCTGATAGGTAACATCAGTATTTGTTGAAGGTTCTTCTACTGCGTTTATGAGTTTCTACTTAACTTTGCATGAAGCAGATATGCACCTATAAGCATTTACGTCTTCTCCTGTGACTTTGAACCGTCCTTATAGGTCGTTTCGTGGTCTCTTTCTCATCTATTTTGTCGTATAAATTTATGTTTGAGCTGTGACAATGTAGAGACTTAAAGCCATAACGAACTTTAGTGTCATTTGGGCAAAGCAGGTGTCCCTTTTTATCAGAATTCATTATGGATTTCCTCTTTTATATTATTTTTATGTCTTAAACCCATTAAAGTCCTTATTAAGTCAATGTACATGTTACTTCAAAACTTGTGCACTCCTGTGATCTTTTCCTTATGTAATCTTTTTGTCTTGCAACCCGGCTACCAACACAGCATATTTATTTATGGATATCTTCATGGATATTTATGGATATTAAAACAGTTTTGATGTGATCTGAAACTAATGATATTCTCGTCAGGGTTTTAGAAGCTTCTTTTTTCTTTTTTTTTTTCTAAAAATTTCTCTTTCTCTGCATAATATGAGTTCCTTTGTTGTCTGGTTTCCTCTGCGATTTCCCTCTGGTGTTGATCTGACTCTCAGCCTGAAAGCAAACACACACACTGTGTTGTTTTTTATTATTATTATGTGAAACCTTCCTGAAGCCACATTTCTTTCTTTTAATAGTCTCCCTGTCGCCTTTCTTCTCCTCTATTGGGACATAAATCCCCCCCACCCACTCCCCTTGTGTGTTGCTTTTAACCTGCAACAAAAACCACATTACTGCTCCTTGTCTCTGCTGCTGCTGCCACCGACCGTCCTCTCTCAACTTCCTCTGTCACAGTCTTTTCTGGACGACTCAGGGATATTTTCATCCCATTGTCACAGCGGCCTTGTCCGCCCGCCCGGTCGATTACAACTCAGACGACCTGCGAATTTGTGCTTTCTTCACTTCATATAGAACTCATTGTAAAAGTCACAGGGGACAAAACACGTCAGCAAAATGTGTAAAATGTATAAAACGCTGCTCAGCAATAAGAAGGAGCAGATAAGGTGCCTGAGTCGCCTCCAGCGTTGCTCAAACATCCACGCACTCCAGAGTCAAGGGGATTGATGCGTGGGTGATTTTCTCTCCTGGCCTCTATTAATTTTAGTTTGTTTTTCATTCTCTCTCTTGCTCTTTTTCTCTTTCCCTCACTCTCTCTGTCTTTTGATGCTGTTTTGAAGCCCCACCCTGCAGTACTGCAGTTTTTTTTTTCCAAACAGTATCTCCTGAGGGTGGAGCAGCAGTACAGCAGGAGCATATTAGAAATTCTGCTATTCCTGCTCTTTCTGATCACGTCCTCAAAACATCAAAGCCAAACACGCTGATACATATTCATTGATATATTTCTGCACCTTATATGAAACTTCAGTCAGCGTGACTCTGCTTGTGGCTCTGGGAGGCCAAAGGCTAACGTGCTAACTGATGTTTAACCAACATTTACCGTTGTTTCCATCTCATTCTAACTTCAGCACGAAACAGAAAACCAGTGAGACTGTTGTTAGTTTTGTGAATATTTTGTGCATTATAAACCAAAGTAGCATCTTCATTTAGCCAAGGGGTGGATGGATGTTGCCATTTGTGTTAACTGTACATGGATAGGTTATAGGCCAATATAAAGGTGCTTTTTTTGCAAAATAGCATTATATGGTACAAATATGATACCTTATTACATTAAAGCAAGAGCAATTTCATATTATATAATATTTCAACCATACTTCAGCAATATATATTAATTTTTATATAAAAACTCTACATGCTAATGAAACTGTGCCAGTTTCTAATACCATATGTTTTTACCTTATATATATGATGGAGATTCAATATACATTATGTATTACATGTAAATGTATGGGTTCTTGGAGAGACAATCTGCAAATGTGATCTTTTATCATCATATTTTCATAAAAATGTGTCTGCCTCTTCTCCCACCGTCCAGTGAAGTCTGAGCACCTAAAACACTTGACTTCCAACAAGGCTTCAGTCTGACGAGCTGTGATTAAGCAAAAATGCAGCTCTCATCGTGTCCCCTCAACCTTTGAGTGATGAATTCGCAAAAACCTTCATTACCTCATCACTCAGTTTAGTTTAGTTTGAGGTGCTATACTTGCGATGTGGTGTCATCATCATGTAAAACTTGCTTTAACTTCATCTTATTCCAAACACAGCTGCTGGATTCTTGTACCAGTAAAAAGAAAAATCTATTTGTCATGTTATTTATTCGCCATAGTTGTTGCAAACATCAGATTGACACTTAGAGGATGTTTTAGTCTTGTTTTCCCATGTAATTACTGGATCTTATCGACACACAAATTGCAATATTTCAATATTGCAATATTATTTATTAAGTATAACACCAAAAAAGCCTGTGCCACAGAGCTCTACTGTAACATTTCATTTAATTTAACATTTAATTTACCTCTCCTTTGATAATAAGCCGTTTGAATCCCTGTCAGATAACTCATGTGTTGATGATTCAAGCAAAGTGTTTCTCAGTATTATCTCATCCCACATCCAGATGTTTTTCCTCCCCAATCTGTCTGTATAACTCCCATCTCGCTGCTGTAATGTCTCTCTCTCACCTCTCTCTATCTCGCCCCGGTGCTGTTTGCTATTTTACTGTGTGTGTGCCTGTGTGTGTGTTTGTGTGTGTGTGAGAGAGAGAAAGACTGTGTGTGTTACGTAAGCTCTACAGCAGCAGCAGCAGCAGCAGCAGTAGCAGAGAGAGGGGAGGACACCCATGAACGCACCACACCACACCTACCAGAGACTGCAGTGCTCAGCAGAAAATATACCAGCATTGAAAAAACACACACACACACATACACACTCACACACACGTGCATGAAGGGGCGAGCCAGGCGGAGTGAATGAGGGATGCAGAGAGAGAGAGAGATGAGATGACGGCATGCAAGGAAAAGAGAGCATCTCCAGTGTACTGTATCATCTTGGCTGTGTTGGATAGGGATGAAGAGGGGGAGAATAGAAGGTACAGTAGATGTAAAGAGATAGAAAATGATACGAAAAGGTGGAAAAATAGAGGAGGGATGGATAGAGAGAGAGAAGGAATGAAATCTGGATCCACATCAAGACTCTAAAGAAGCTTCGACACTTTACAGCAGAAAATCCCATAAACTGGGACGTTAAGTTTACAATGGACCATTTACTGTCCACTGGATGTGGCTATTAAGGCAGCAAGTTGCATTGTGGGAAGTGTAGGTTATCCGTAATATCGTGGCATCTGCTGTATTTTTGCATAATAAATGAGTGGAATCAGATAAACACATAATCCACGCTGTATAAAGAACCACCTCACCTTGTACATAATTGATTTGAACTCATTATTGTTCGTTTACATACGTGCAGAAAGGTTAAATTGATATAACAAAAGTAACCTCCATCTGGTGATGACTGTATTTGGAAATTAAGAATTTGCATTTATTCTCATTCCTCAAGCAGGAAACCCAGCTGTTTCCTCTAGAGTGTAAAATTGCCCACTTAAAGTCACATTTCACTGATTAATTACACACTGACATAAAAAAGAGATAGAGTTTTTCTTTAAGAATTTGCATTTCAAAGTTTTCCTTTATGATGACATCAATGCTCCTCAAAATGTTTTTCACAAAAAGTTGAAAAATTCTTCTCAGAGTGAACTGATATTAAACATTGCTCCATCTCTACAGAGCTCAATCTTTCACTTTGACCGTAGGCTATAACATTTTTGGTGATTATCTGCTTTTCTCTGTATGTTTTTCACTTTCTAACAAGCCATCAAGCATTTATAAACATTAATAAGGCATTGATAACATGTTTAAAGTCAGAGGATATATGTGAGCTCCTCTGGCCTTCTCCAGCAGATAAATGGTCCAGTGAAAGTTATTTTCTTTTCTTTTTTACAACCACCTGGCATCCCTGAGGTAGTTCTTAATGGTTTGGAACTAATCAATAAGCATTGGAAAATGATTTATTAACCAATAAAAAAAAAGCCGTTAGTTGAACCTTGGGGGCCCCAACACTTTAGCTTCAGCACGGGGCCACTGAATGTTTTTGACCGCAGCAACAAATCAACAATCGTCAATCGTCGCTGCTTCAACCTTGAATTTTGCATCTAGTTGATTCTTTATCTCTAAATCTGATGAATTTGTTTGGCTCCATGCAAATTGTGTTTATTTTTGGGATTATTTATGTTCAGTTATTTGAAGTGACCTTGTAGATGCAGCAGTTTGCTAGTTGCCTATACGTGTAGCTTGCATGGTTACATACAATACTCTTAACATTTGCTGAAGCTCCAACAATTTCCTTTTCCATTTACATAGAAAATTCACCGGTAGCTAGTAAGATACACTCTGTGAGAGAAGATATCTTATTTCTAATATGAGAATTAATAGATACAGTATAAATAGAGTTGTGACTATAACTATATGACCACCACAGTCTCTGTTATAGCTCACAAGCCTACTGTACATAACGGTCACAGCGGTAACAGCCATACTGAAATATTAATGATATTTCCAGTCACGCATCATCACATAGGCAGAATATAAGAAGGACTTTTATTTCTTTTAAGCCTGAATGTGTTAATTTTTCTCCTTTCACTGGAACTTTAACGGCGTCAATTAAAACTGGGGGACGTTTATTAAAGTAAGTGAGTAACCACGGCGGCGATTTAATGGAGAAAGAGAGTCAGAGATGCAAAAGATTAACCATGAAATTTTAAGAGTCAGTGATGGATCGTTCAATTAATTAGAAAATGTTTGTGGTGAGATTCATATAGAGGAAGGGTAGAGAGACATAGACGAAGACCAGGAGGAGAGAGAGAGAGAGAGAGAGAGAGAAAGAGAGGGTGCAGAGCGATGGAGGATGAAATGGAGAGTGGAAACGAGGCAGGGCGCGAGATATAGAGAGATAAAGACATGATAGAGAGAGAGAGAGAGAAAGAGAGAGAGAGAGAGAGAGAGAGATAAATAATTAAAGGACTCTGGCTGAAGTGAGGGAGGAGGAGAAGAAGAAGAAGAAGAAGAAGGGCAACAGAAGGCTTCTCACACACACACAGGAAGTGGAGCGCTCTTACACATACGTGATGCTAATAATGTACCCACACTCACACACACACACACACACATCCTTGTAATGCTATCTTTGTGAGAACATTCATTGACATAATGTATTCCCTATAGCCCCTTACCCTAACCTTAAAGGGACATTGTGTAACTTCTCCTGTTATCTATTCACGAAAATCGATTATTTCATTCAAAAGTCTGTTTTTCATTCATCAGTAATCCCCCCCCCCATCAACAAACTGAAGTGTTCCTTTCAGCTCTGAATTATCCGTTCATATCATTCATATCTACATGGAGCGGGTAAGCTCGGTGCTGGCTGCCATGTTGTCGTGTCGGCATGTTTTTCGTTCGTTCAGTGGCAGCGTGACGGTAGGAAACCACGGAAACTCACCGGAGAAAAGTCACCGCGGTAACACAGTGAGGAGGAATGGAGCGTTACACTGATGCTGCATTCACCTGCAGTCGGGCAGATGGCCGTCGGTAACAAACCAGATGTCATTTTAGTCACAGAAGTCGAGAGAAAGCCGGTAAAACAATACGACATCGCCATGACAACATATTGTCACGTGTATTGTTTTGCCTCATGCTGACGGACCACTTGTTTACATAGAGGCTTGTTCATGCCGTTACGTGCAGCGGCTGTTGTTCGTCTGCGGTCTGCCCAATTTCACGTGAGTGCAGCATGAAAAATACGATTGAGTTGCCTGCAATATACAACCGCAACACTAGATGGGAGTAATTCCTACACAATGTACCTTTAACCATCTAAAACAAATGCCTAACCTTAACCTAACTTAAACCTAATTATAACCTAAAGTCTTAACAGCCCTTGGAAAAAGTGAAGACCGGCCAAAATGTCCTCACTTCCGAAAAATGTCCTCAATCTGTTGGTTAAAAACTCTTTCCGGTCCTCACAACGTAGTATGTACAAGAACACACACACACACACACACACACATATAGCTTCAGCAAATTATCACAAGTACCGTCTCTCTCACACACACACACACACACACACACACACACAGTTAACACTTCACATCCACCCACACGTCACATTTATGTGTCTGCCGTCTAACACACTCACACCGAGGACTTGACCATAATTGAGCGTAGGATCACACACACACACACGCACAGACACACAAATTACTGCTGCCAAAACGCACACACACACACACACACACACTTTATAGCCAATTTTCAAAGAAATTGAAGAAAATGAATGAAGCAGAAGCACACACACACACACATGCACACAAACATTCAGTATATAAGCATGTATGTTTTTTCACACCTGCCAACACCAACCACACACACACACACACACAAACACAAACACACACACACACATACATACACTTGTTATGACACTATGAGGCTTCACCGTAACCAAAACACATAAACAAGCTGCACACATACATATAAACACACACACACACACACACACACACACACACATATATAGACCAACAGTAATTGAGTGTGGGATCAAAACACATAAACAGCCATTTCAAGGCAAAGTCACACACACACACACACACACACACAAATGCACACACACTAAAGCCTGAAAATGAAGCATCCTCTCATACACACACACACACACATGACTGCCATATTAAAAGGCAGCTCACACACGGTGTGTCTCTGTGACATTTACACACACACATTCACACATATAGGCACACACACACATATGTCTGTGTCTTCCATATAGTCTATAAAACACATCAGCCATCCAACATACACACACACGCACACACACACACACACACACACACACACACATACTTGATATATGTGGACTTAACACACACAATATTTCCTCAGCCAAAACACGCTCAACCCCCCACACACACACACGACTGCAGGATCCACTCGAACACACACACACATAGTGTTACTGCTGCCTAAATACACACTTCCTCTTTTCACACACACATTTGAAAGCCAATTGCATTTACACACACACACACACACACATACATACACACACAGTAACACCTAAAACTGTCACACATATGCTTTCCTGTCCCTGACAGCCATTTTCAGACGAGTCACAGAAAATGCACCAAAATCACACACACACACACACACACACACACACACACACACACACATACAGTAACACCTAAAACTGAAGCATCTCTGTTTTGCACACACACAGACCCTCTCACACACACACACATACCAGCAGCATCCTCCTGCATCCTCTCTGCACTGAGCAGCAGCAGCCGATCAATATGAGATCACAAGAATATACAAACACAAACACACACACACACACAATGGATGAATAAACACAAAAACCTCTGGAGCAGATGAATAGAAAAAGAAATAGAAGAAGAAGAGAGGGTTTCCTGTCTTTACCTGCCGCCCGTGTGTGTGTGTGTGTGCTCGCTCTGCCTTCCACGGCCGCCGAGAAAATACTGGAGAGGCAGAGCGAGAGAGAGAGGGAGAGGGAGAGGGAGAGGGAGGGAGAGGAAAACAGGAGGAGGAGGAGGAGGAGGGGGTGCGATGTGTGACGGAGGGAGGGGGGAGGGGAGATGACTCAGAGGGAGATGGAGAGAGGAAGAGGAGGAGAAGAGGAGGGTTAATTAAAAAGGAGGAGATGGACGGAGGGTGGGATGAAGGGATAAGGACGGGGTGCAGAGGTATAAATAGATGGAGGGAGGACGGGTTCTCTCTCCGTCGGTCTGTGTCTCCCCTGTCTTCTCCTCCTCTCGTGGTCGGTGCTGCTGCTGCAGTGGGGTTCAGGTTCAGCCGATGTATATGTACAGTTACATAATCCACTCGACTCCACCACACTCAGACATGATGATGATGTCTGGGTGTGTTTATGTGTGTGATGGGAAAACAAAGCGGCCGCAGCAGCAGCAGAAACCTCTTTGAAAGGTGCCAAATGATCGATTTATAGTGATTTATTGATCCATTCATGCTCCATGTGACCTTTAACAAGACACCTGCGTGATCCAGGTAGGGTTGCAAACAGGGAACTTAGTTGGGGAAGGGAGACGTAATATTTTACTCAACATTCATGTTTTTGTTGTTCAGTAAAAGAATTGATTGTTCATACAAGAACTAAAACTTAATAAAGTTCTACTCACAAATGAATCTGTTGAAATGTCATGTTTTTTAATTGTATTATTTTAGCATGGATGTCTGCTTATGGCAAAACCAAATATTTACATGTATGTTTGGATATGATACAATTTGTTTAAAGGGACAACAGGGAGTTTTGGAAAGCGCGAGTGTCTTCATACTACATTTACCATGAGCCTCCGCGCGCACGGTGAAATTCTTGGACCGGCGAAGACCAAGAATGTTTTCATTCATCAAGAATTAAAGTCAAAGGTTCGAAGACGATCAGATACCGTCGTAGTTCCGACCATAAACGGCGATTCGGCGGCGTTATTCCCAAGACCCGCCGGGCAGCGTGCGCGAAACCGAAAGTAGGAAATGCTGGTCGTCTCGCAGCATTTCCACCACCACTAATAATAACAAAATAACGATAGAGACAAAACGATATATTTATCGAAAATGGGCCCATTAACAAGCGTGGGTAGCGTAGATTCATTCACATTAAGGTGAGACTTTATTAAGCAAATACAAACTCCTCGTTGTCCCTTTAAATTACCCCCAATTTCCAGTTAATTCCCATAAATTCCCATGGAAAGTTTCCAATTTGGAATATTTCCCAAATTCCCATGGAAATTTTCAGCCCCTTTGCAACTCTAGATCCCCCTAGAAATGTTGAGGGGTCGTGTGGCCCAATCACAAACAATTATGTGTCCAATAATCCTCTAGTGCACGGGTCTTCAATGTTTTTCAGGCCGAGGACCCCCAAACTGATGGAGAGATGAAGCAGAGACCCCCTACTTTAAATATTTATAAAATTGTGTATTATATTAAAGGGATAGTTCAACATTTTTGGCCAATTGCCATAATACCTAGTCTTCGGATAGGTTCATTACCTTTAATTGTCGGTGCAGGCTATTTTTAGAACGGCGGAGCAGAGCCGTGAGCTGCTCAGAGCTACGCTACGGAGGCTAATGGGATTTCTTGGCTTCCCTCATCAAACTCATCAAATACACAATCCAACAACTCCAAAACGCTCTGGTAGACAAGCTGTGACCTGCGCATTCACCACACTATGAGATAATAACAGAACGTTATGAGAAGGAGTTGTTTTAGAGGCAAATGCGTCGAGACTCCTTGGCGAAAAACTGCCCCCGACTGGAACTGGTAGGCTACTATATGGAAATGGTCCAATTTGCCAAAATGTTGAACTATCCCTTTAAACTAGGCCTAGTAGCCTACCATGTATAAACGTACCCTGGATTCAACACTCAGCTATTCAATTAATACACAGGTTCGTATGTTCATGGCCGTGCCACTGCCATTTATAAACATAACTGATACCAATGCCAATAACAATGTCTAGCTATTCAAGCTATTCAAATTTACGTTTTTATTTTAAGCATAGACTAAATGTGGAAACAAAACAAAAAAAAGTATAATCAACCAAAGGTTTCATGACCCCCCTGCAGAACCTCTGCTGTGTGATCATTTTATTGCTCCTGATCAATTCAGGTGTCAATCATCTATCGGCCTCTGATGGAAACACCTGGAACAGCCAATGAGATCGAGCACAGCACAGCATACAAACTGTATCCTCAACACATGTCACCTTTAATGAAACTCTGTCACTCAGTCACTTTGTCTGGAGATTCCCACATAATTATGTGGATGGCTGCCGTAGCCTAAACCAGTGAGTTTCCAGTAAACCAGTGAGTTTCCCGTAAACCAGTGTGAACCAGTGAGTTGACAACAGCCAATCAGCTTCATGGAGCCGTGACCTCCTTTGTTTTACTTCCTTTATTCACTGCAGAGCGGCTGTGCTCCGTCCTTGCTGCTCTAAAAACAGACTGGTGAAGTTGTTAATGCCGACTGGAGGGTGACACTGATACACATTGACAGGGCAACGGGGTGAAGCTACTGTGTGTTTAGTGTGTGAGTGTGTGTGTGAGTGTGTCTTTGTGTGTCACATTCATGTGTGATACTTGAGTGAGTATTATCTTGGCGTAGCAGTCTCGTGCTTTTATATGCATCATGCACGCGTGTTTGTGTGCACCTGTGTTGTGTTGTGTTGAGTGCATAAGTCTACTTGTGTGCATGTGTCTGGGTGTGCACGTATGTGAGTGTGTGTTTATGTCTGTTTGTGTGTATGTGTGTGAGATAATCTATAATTAAATTCCTGAGTTTAATGGGATTATCTTTGGGAGACAAGCAGCATAACGTCCTTGACATCCATCCCCCTGGTTAGCTACGGGTGAGCGACTGATAGAGACGGAGAGAGCAAGAGAGAGAGAGGGAGAGAGAGAGAGAGAGGGATGAGGAGGAGGAGGAGGTAGCAACAAAGAGATGAACAGTGATGGGACCAAAGTGTGAAGGAGTGATTTTGGAGTCGGGGGAAAGAGAGAAACCATCCGGAGGGAAAGGGTAATAATGGGCCAATGAAGGTCGACCAGTGAACCCTGAGTGACCAGTGAATAACAAACAATCACTGATCATCACAAACACTGTATTTACTATAGTTTAACCTAAATAAATAAAATTAGAAACTATCAAGACGATCAGATCGTTTCCTGTAAGAATCAAATGATGGAAGTTGGAGAGTTTGACAATAGAATCAGAGGGAGTGGATGGAGTTAATAGAAATATGCATAATGTAAACTGTGCATTCACATCTGGATAGAAATCTGTGGGTGAGCCTGAAGCTAAGAGCAAATTAAATCATCTTAACTCTGTGTGTCTATACTGTAAACAATGCAGTGAGGATACCAACAGTGTGTTTCATCATCTCCCTCTGGTGGTCGTTCAGAGACTGGACCGTGTGTCAGTGTGTGGACACTGCAGCAGCAGAGTGTGACTGTGGAAATACTGTAAACACCCATTGGATTATAATATAGAAAAATAAATCAAAGGTTAATCAATAGCGTCAATGCTGCTGAGAAATAACCAAAATTTAGATTTAAAAAAAAACTGAGCTGAATCAATGTTTAAAAGAGAAAAAGACCCACAGATGTTGTTGACCTCGACCAGCCCTAATGCTGCCTTCAGGGACTGTTCAGCCACACTAAACTGGGACAACTGGGATTGCTCATTTGCAATTCCACTCATGTGCCCTTTCTCATCTTTATTATTCCACTGTGTTTTGTCTGTATCTCCCTCTACATGCCTCAACACAAAAACACTATTCAAATGTTAAAATGTGCAGTTCAGATATATTCAGATTTAATAGATACATTTCATTCTTTCCAAAAATATTGAACACTTTTAAGCCAGCAATGCAGTAGCAGCAACTCCACTTTAATTTATTCAGAAATTGCAGTTTTGTAGATTTTAAGGAGCTGCTTTGTGCACAGGGGCATTTTTTTGTTGACGAAACAGGGAAGGGGTAGCCTACAATACAAATTGCTGGCACAAGGTTATTTAAACACATTTTACTCAAACAGATCATTGTATGTTGTGGCCACAGAGGTTCATTGTTGTCAACATCAGCAAGCAAATGGTGTGGACAAAATATTAGAGACACCTCTTAGTGGAGTGTAAAACAACAACAATCTCTGATAAAAAAAAAAAAAAGTTGTTTTTGTATTTTATAGGCCACATTGTTGATTCAAGATTCAAGACAACTTTATTAATCCCTTAGGGCAATTCCATTTGGCAGCTCATGCACCACGCCTATTCATAACACAAAACACATAAAAAAGAGAAAGAAAGAAAGAAAGAAAGAAAGAAAGAAAGAAAGAAAGAAAGAAAGAAAGAAAAGGTTGGCAGCTGCGTGCAAAATCTGCCAGCTCGAATAATAAGTAGCCTAACATGTAGCCTACTTAGCCTATTATATTAATAATTAGCCCATTGTATTCATTTGTTATCAATGTGTACATCAGCCTCCACCAAGGAGTTTCAATTAAATCATAGGCTACTTTAATAATCCTAACTAAACTTAGCTAAAATAAATAAGATAAGGTTACCAAGAAATAAGAGGAAAATGGGGCGTTTAAAGTCATGTGTTTTAGTAGCTCAGTTAAAGTTTGAATTCTTTTTTTTAATTTACAATATGAAAAAATAAAATGTTTGTGTTCCTAGTTCGTGTAAATAACACAAACCAGGCCACAACGTGTGGAAAATACCAAATCATTACATTTACTCGCGACAATAAAAACCAGTGGAACTCGAACATACCACCGGCCACATTTCCGCACTTCCGCACTGGGGGAAGTGGGAGTTTTACAGGAAGCACCTGAACGTCGCACCACCTCATTACCAGCAGCAGCAGCAGCACTGTGAGTCCAGCGGCGGCGGCTGAGAACAGAGAAGGTAGGAGCTGTCATGGTGCTTCAAAACTGCGATTTACCGACGTTAAATAGTGAAATATCCCCGCTAAAAAGACACCGCTGACACCACTCGTTGTAAAAGAATAGATAAATATATAAAAAGCGGTGGCTGTTCGCCCACAGCTGACAGCTAACTGTGCTAACTAACCGGGCAGCTGTCAAAACAAACCATTTCCTTTAGCAGCTAAGTTAACTTTCCGCTATGAAATCTCTGCTGAAAGTTACCGGCGTGTTAAATGTACGTAAAGGTTGATTTAACACGCGTATTCCTCAAAGGAGATATTCAACCAGTAAATTCATTTTAAACAGGCCCCTTTTTCGTTGTTGTGGGTGTGGGGGTCTGGCGGATGTCAATTAGCCACCGAGCTAACTTGGCTAACGTTAGCTTTAGCTTTGTAGTAGGAGTAAACTTTTATTCAACAGATATTTGTTGATAAATCCCGTCAACAGGCTGTAAAGTTAAAGTTCAATAAGTTTAAATCTGTAGAAACAATCCCGGCCTGTGAAAAAGACGTCAATCGTGTCTTTCGTGGGGTTTTCGTGTTTTTCTTTTCCTTTTTTTTTTTTTTTTAAACCACAGCTTTCGATGCGGAAGTGACTGAAGAGTAATAAAACTTTATTTAAATCTAATGGGTGTCAATCAGCTTGTATCGAAAATGAAATGAAAAACACAAAGTGCATGTGATCCTGTGTCATATGTAAATTAATAAGTAAAGTCATGTTAAAGGACTTACAGCCTCCATTTACTACACTTGACATTTCACTTTGAATGATGCATTTTTAATTTATGTTTTATCAAACCTATTATTTGACTTTGATTTATGTTGTGTGCATGTTTTAACTGTTTGTGTGTATCTATCTATGTATCTATCTATCTACTTTACTGTCATCAGTTATATCATATAGAAAAGGGATTGTTTCCAGTTTTGATTTGTAGCTATTGATTTCATGTTTATGCCAGCCGTATTATTTTCGTCTGACATTAGGATTTAGTGTCTTTTTTCATAGACTATTGAATAATTCGTTAATCTATGGAAATTCAATCTGCAATTATTCTGATTTCATTGTGTACACTTTCTGTTTTAATATTCTATGATAGTTAACTGAATATAATTAAGTTTCATGAAACATTTACCTTGGATTTTGAGGAATTGTAATGGGTAGTTTCTGCTGTTGTTTATTATATTTTAAAGACTAGTTGATTAATAAATTAAGAAGGTAATAATCTCACTTATCGATCCTCAAAATCATCATAGACCTCCCCTGAAATGAATGTTTTCGGCTGGTAAAGTAGAGCTGAAAATGTTTTTGTTGATTAGTTTACGAAGTTAATCAATAGAAAATGAGTCAGCAAATATTTCTGCGCCAGTCATTTGTCTACTGAAGATGTCAAAACAAATATATCCATGCCCAGTGGTTCATTAATTGAAATAAATGCTGAGTCGTTAGTGCAGATAATCAGTTGCTGCTGATTGCGGAAACAGAACGGGCTCGATGCACGAGTAAAAAAACCCAAAAAAAAACACAATGGTGCATTTGAAAGACATAGCTGCATTAAAAACAAAAAAATCTCTGTAGAGCAAATTGTTCTGACATAACTAATGTCATCGGCCCCGCAGATGACCAGTTAACTTGTCCCTGACTCATCAGAGTTGAGCCGAGCGCTGCCTCTGCCAAACGGCCCAAACAAAGAGCCAGTGATGAAGGGGCAGACCATTCCCCTTTACCATTGTTGCCCCTTAATGAAGCAGCAGCCGGGGTATGCGAGCAGCCCCGGCGTCTGGGTGGTCACAGGATCTCCAGACAGTGTGTAGTAAACACGGAGTTAACACAGCGACCACTGTTTTCCATCCACTGGCTCGCACTACAGATGCTGGTGTCATCCCAGGTAACAGGGAGACACGCAGACAGACAGACAGGAGGCTGCAGGTTGTTTACATGAAACTGACAAGACTCGGGGAATGGGAAGCAGGGATATCACTTAACTTGACTTTTATTGTCTTTATTGGTCATTGCATTATTTGGTGCATAAGATAATTATCAAAAAAAGCCTTTCTAAAGCTTCACATTTTGACAAAACCACCTGAATTCAGTTGAATACCACAGAAAAGTAACAGTTTTTGCATAATATTGTGGATGTTAAAAGTGAAACCTGTGATTTTGGACTTTTAACAGAGTCTGAGATGCTCAAAATAAAACACAAAGTGGCCAAAGGTGTTGAGTTACAAGAAGGAAGAAAGATCCATCTGGTTGATAAAGATGTTTTACTTTCCATCTGCCTTAAAGACAAACAGTGGAGAACTCACATTGAACAAAGTGGAAGTGAAAAACCAACCTGTCTGAGGCTGCAATTATGTTTGGTCTATTTATAATCTATCTCTACTTGCAATTATAGTTTACCAGGAATATTCTAAAAGTTGTATTTTGTAGTCTGTCTTTCATGTTAAGCAGATGTGAATAAAATAAACGGTCCAATTATGTCATAGGGAGGGAAACGTGATGTCTGAGTTTTGGTGCCAACAGTAAATAAAAGTATTTTTTTGATGACTTCCATCTAGGAATATCATGTAATCAGTTTATCATATAACAAAAACAGAGTGTTTTTATTCATGTAAAGCTCGTCCATTGTCTCTCTGGATCTCTAAACCTTCCTCTTCTACCTCCCTCCTCCTCCTCCTCCTTTAGATGCAGACTATAAAGTGTGTGGTGGTGGGTGACGGTGCTGTGGGGAAAACCTGCCTGCTCATCTCCTACACCACCAACAAGTTTCCCTCTGAATACGTCCCCACGGTGAGTACGACTGAAACCGATTGATGATAACACCGATCACCGGACACGTTCAGACAGATAATAGTGACTGACATTAAAAGAACGGCTGCAACTAACGATTATTTTCATTATCGATTAATCTGTCGATTATTTAAACGATTAATAGATTAGTTGTTTGACATTTCAGTGTTTCCCAAACCACAAGATGACATCCTCAAATGCCTTGTTTTGTCCACAAACCAAAGAGATACTCAGTTTATTGTCATAAAGGAACAAAGAAACCAGAAATATTCACATTTAAGAAGCTGAAATCTGAGAATTTGGACTTTTTTCTTTAAAAAAAATACTCAAACTGATTATATGATTATCAAACTAGTTGACGATTAATTTAATGATCGATTATTGTTAGATTAATCGATTAATTTTTGCAGCTCTAATTAAGTGACCTTCTACAAACACAAAGTAGTGACGACAAAGTCCATATAGGTGAGTAATGACCTATAGCTGATACTTTGTTACTGTTGTGAAGTAGAGCTGCACAATTTATTGAAATATATTCAAAATCACAATATGTGTGCAAGTGCAATATCCAAATCACAGTAGCTGCAGTTTGCTTGTTAAAACTTATTTGGTATAAAAACCAACAAAAATCACATTTAGGGGCGTCGCGTGGCGTAGTGGTTAGAGCGGGCGCCCCATGTATAGAGGCACAGTCCTCGCTGCGGTCGGCCCCGGTTCGAGTCCTGCGTCGGGCACCATTTGCTGCATGTCATCCCCCCTCTCTCTGCCTCCCCATTTCCTGTCTGTCTCAACTGTACTGTCTATAAAGGCATAAAAGCCCAAAAAATATACTTAAAAAAAAAAAAAATCACATTTAAAATCTCTTTCCAGTGAAAACAAATGCAAAAACAAAAACACTGAAACTGAAATTGCATATGTGAATTGCAATACTTATCAAAATGATCCCAATATGATTATTTTGCTGTGTGTGAGTCAACTGTACACATGAGACCGCAATTGGTTTGACGATGCAGGTGATTGGCATGCCACATGTCGGCCATCTTTAACGCCCGCTCTATTCTTCTGTGAGCAGTTTGTCGCCTCCTTTTGTGTCGTCTCTGGTAACCTTTTCCATTCAGCGCTCCGTGCTCTCTATAGCTATTTCCTGTCACGTAGGAAGTGGTGCTTGTTTATACTTTGTCTGGACTGAACAGACATGAAAAGGACTGTGAAGAGTCACTGAAACTGAAGAGAATCAAACCGGTACCAGCGCTGCCATACAGCGCGCACTCCGCTTCCTGTTCAGTGCAGATCTCAGATGCACTTTTCACAGTTTGGTTTTATTTTCAATTAAAAAAAAAAAAAAAAAAAAAGGCCCAGAGAAGCGATAGGAGGAAGAAGACAGATTCCACTCTCATGTCTGCACATTAGATGTAAAGCTACAGCTACAGCTTAGCAGGAAGACTGGAAACAGCTCTGAAAAAGGTTGAACTATTCCTTTACTGTGGCATCATCAGTATTTTGGACCTGGGTGTCTGTGCTATGAAACAGGAACAACAATTAAGGGAGAGAAAAAAAAAGAAGTTGTTGTCTTTCTCACATGTGTTGGTGATAGTTTCTCTCTCTCTGGTTCTTTCTGTTTGACTGGACTCTTCAGACTTACAGCTTTCTGTGTGGACAGGTTTCTGGGCACTTTAAGCAAACTGATGACGATGGAGAGTGTTTAATCGTCAGTAATCGTCCCACAAAGAGCTGAAAAAATGAGCTTTAAACACACCCGATTCTCTTATGTTTGCCTGCACACAGTTTTTCAGATGCATTCAGATTCAGTCCGTCTCTGTGTCTTTACGTGAACCCAGAATCAGTCCACACACAAACCATCTCTCCTGCAAGACTCCTCATCCTTTATGTCTACGAGGACAATTCTGTGTGATCGGGCTGCAGAATCAATCAGTAATCAATCGATTCCCTCTCACCCCGCCCGGATGATGCTGAATGATGGAGAAGAATCTTGAGTGTCTAAATCTTGTGCAGCTAGGGCACTGGTGTAAAAACCCCTTGAGATGTGGTTGATATCTGGTTTTTCGAGGGGATCTGCATGTAGCAATATAGAAAATAATCACAAATAGACAAGACCATAGACAACACAAACAAACAAAACAAAGCAAAGCAGCAACAGAACAACAACAAAAAGTAAATAGACAAAACAAGGTTATATAAAGTAATATAAATGGATCAATGAATCAGCAGCAAACAAGCCGAATTATGGACAAAGCTGTAAGAAGCTGTATTAGAAGCTGTAAGGAGGGGAGAGGTGTTGTTGGGGTGTTATATCTGACAAGTACGGTGATTTTTGAGATAAGAAGACTGAGCATTTTTTGTTTGTTTGTTTTTTTTAAGTAATTTCGGGGGCTTTTTTGCCTTTATTTTGATAGTAAAGTTGAGAGAAACGGGAAACGGAAAGAAAGAGTATTTTTAAATAAATGAAATGAGGATATGGATCGGATATTCGCAATCGCAGGAGTGTGTATATATACAGGTACACGTGCACCATCGATTTTTTAAAACCCCTCTGGAGCACGTCCGTCCGTCTCCCGACACTTCCTGTTTGATTCTTCAACCACTCAGAAGTGTCGTGTCATTGCTGAAGCAGCAGCAGCAGCAGCAGCATCAGACGCCTCCGAGGCTCTGGAGACCGACACAAACCCCACCAGACCGTCGCCTCGCCTCGCCTCGCCTCGCGGCCTCATCGATCCTGCAGCAAAACTCCTGACAGTCAGAAAACAGCTGACTGACTGTTGACAGGCCGGACCGCTGCTGCTGCTGCTGGAAGTATCTGAAGTGTCGTCCATCCGACCCCCTCCCCACCCCTCACTCCACCCCACCCTCTCCCCGGTGGCTGCTAACTGATGAGTAATTCTCTACTGTTTTCTATGGAGACCACATCGCCGCTGCATCGGTCAGCGGTCAGCACAGTTTGATCAGAGGATTACAGAACCAACAGCGCTGACTCAGCTCTGTCTTCCTCTTCCTGTCTGACTGTCTCTCGTACATCGCCACCCAACACCCCCCTATAACCCCCACCCCACCCCACAACACCACCATTACTGTTTTTAACCATTTGTTGTGAATGTGTTGTTGTGTGCTGCTCTCCCAACACCTGCTGTATATTTGTTTTTTCATTAATGATTAATTCATAGGTAAATAGATGTAAATATGGAGACTTGTCACTTTGAGTGTTTACTATAGGAGGAGGAGGACGAGACAGAGCGCATGTTCTCACAATATTACAGTGATACTGTAAGTTAATTATTTAATACTAAGTGAATTTGTATATAAGCAGTGAGTAAATACATGACAAATCATAAGATTGTATTGATCTGAATTGAATTTAATAGAATAACAAAAGGTCAAAATCAAATAGATAAAAAAAAAACATAATAAAGTTGTAACGAGATGTTTATTTTTATCCTTCATTATTGTTAAGGATGATAAATTGTTAATATTTCAAGAATAAAGTAGCAAAAGTTTAAAAGTTTTCAGAAATAAGTTGTAATGTCACTGGGATAAATTCAAGAAAAACATCTCAAACATCAACTTCAGTCTTGAGAATTTTGATTTCTACTTCTGAAAATTAAGAACCAAAGAAAACGCAGTTAATACTTAATACAAAAATATAATGTTAATTAAAATATCATATTTTGACTGTACGCTAACATCAAGCAAAACTTCTGTCTCAAAAAAAATATTAATAAGAATTGAATTATATTTTCTAAATATTCCAGCTTTACTCTCAAAATATAAATTCTTTACTTGAACCTCCGATGATAATTTATCCATACAACAATAACGGATGAGAAACTTCCCGCTCATCCCGGCTGAAGCCGAGTGTTTTGGTCGTTAGAGCTACAGTTCTCTGATTGTTTATTACTTATTGTCCCATTGTTTTTTTTTTTGACCCCTTATTACTTTTATTGCAGACTTCACATCCTGCTCTGTTTATCCTGTTGTAGCCAACACCCTGACTGACCACACCGCGTCAAACACTCAACATGGATCTGAAACCTTTGAACTGATGATTTGCTAAAATACACTAAAAAACTTTTTGACCTTTCGGCTGCTCGTCCTTTAAATTAGATTATTATCATTACTATTAATATTATTATTACAGAGCGTGGGAGCTAAAGTCACACCACTGACGTTAGAGGAAGATGCACACTTCTGCTTATTCTCCTTAAGTGTGAACAGCTGCTGCAGAAATGAATTTATCACCATTAACATGCAGTTTTTTTTTTTGGTTGTTTTTTTTACATCGACTTGGTGTGTGTGTGTGTGTGTGTGTTTGTGTTTCCTGTCGGTCAGCTGATGACCACCACCGCCACCGCTGCTGCCACGAGAAATCAGGAGAGAGGAAGAGGAAGTCTCCTGCAGGAAATAATTCCTCAAAAACATGAATCTAATGTCACGTCTCTAGTGTTTCATCCTCAGCGTTTTTTTTTTGTTTTTCTTTTTTCTTTTCTTTTTTTTTGTTGCGGCTCTAAATAACACAAACGCTCGGCGGCTTCTGTTCGTGGAGCTGCGGCTCTTTTCCACCGTGACTCATCTGTGTTGTGATCAGACTGTTTCCAGCAGCTTCTGTAGTCTGAGCTCCATCCAAACACATTATCATCACAAAACTGCATATGCCTCCCCTGACTGTGTGTGTCTGTCTGTGTGTGTGTGTGTGAGTGTGTGTGAACAATGAGTGAGTGTGTGCAGCTTGTATTTTATTGAGATATATGAGTGTGTGTGTCTCAGTGCCTCACCCTTCCATCGTGCCTCGACATATCACACTGTGTTTCTGTCTAAACTTGAACTGACTTGTACTCAGGCCTGTGTGTGTGTGTTTGTTGCTGTGTTTGTGTAACAACCTGAACTGTCTTGTCAGTCAGTCTGAGTGAAGTCTGAACCGTTCTCTCTTAGGCCACGATTTTGGTTTTAAAAGCACGTCGTCTCTTCTGTTACGTTTTCGTCTCACATCCACGTGAGTTTCTGACTTTTGGAAAAGCTGGTGCTTCTGTTGTGTTGTAGTCTGTACGACAAAAACGAGAGAGCTTCAGAAAAGTTTGATATAGATGTCCACAATCGTTTCTTGATTGGGTCTACGACCTAAAAAAACAGCAAAGAAAGCAACATGGATGATGAAATACAAGCGTCAATGACTTGACTCGTGCTAATTGTACGTTATAGTCCTTGTATGTGTGTGTTTTCTGGTGTGACAGAAAGGACAGAGACTTTCTGAGCTAAAAGAGAGACACAACATTAGTCTAGAAAGACAAAACCTGAAAGTTGTTATAATTGTATTTTTTTAGTCATTCTAGCAGCACAGTAGCCTGACAAGCCAGACTATATCATTAAAATGTCTAGTCTGGAAACGACCGGTAGACCTCAGCTCAATCCAGGGGGCGGGATGAAGGCTGTCTTTCAAACTGCCTCTGCACGCAATAGGGTGGCGCTACGACCAATCAGAGCAAAGAGCAGGATGACGTTAGCCTGACAAGCCAATTAAAATGTATGTCGTCATCGCGTTAAACCCGCCCAACGACTCTCTAAACAGATAGAGCGCTGTGATTGGTGAACACAAACGGTGTTCGAGACTCAAAAAGTTCCTATGGCTCGTTTCTAGACCCACCTACGGAGCAAATAGATTTGCTGCCGCTAGGGTGCGTCTAGATTTCTAGGCTAGCAGCACAGTCCTAGAGATGGTGATGTCTAAGGCTGCAAGATGTGCAAAAAACATATTGCCATTTTTCACTTTAAAAAAATTAATTAGATTTTGTTGGTAAGGAAACAAGTCCTTTAAGTCTTGAGACTATAATTTATTGTCCAGGGCGTCTCAGTTTTGCGACACGTTTTAACCTTCGTCGAAATATAAAAGAATTTGTAGCTTCTGCGATTTGGATATTGCATTGCCCGGTATTGCGATTGTAATTACACTGTGATTGTTCAGTTGGTCAAATCAAGGTCATGGTTCTCTGAGAAAGTTGAGTCTAAAGCTGGAGACACACTACGCGATTTTCACAGTCGTTGCCGATTCAGAAAAGACTTGGAGTGCACACTAACCGACTCCGCCAGATGAGGGCGCACAGACGACACGATTTGTCAAACCAACTGAAGGCACCTGAACGCACCAAACTCTGGCGGGAGTGACAGTCTAAAAGTGTAGCGTGCAGTGATTTCCACAGATGCCGTTAGTTGAGTTTCCTCCCCCCTGCTAGGCAACCATGTCAACACATTTTACAAATAACATGGACGACATACGGCTCGCTGCTGCTGCTGTTGTTGTTTGTGCAGCTATCAGCTGTGAGGAATCCATTAAAAAGAAGAAAGAAAAAAAACATGTCTGGATCAAGTTGTGGAGGAGTCGACGTTGAGTTCAGACGCTGTTTCATTTGTCCCACCTCCTCTTTTTCATTGGCTGTGGGCGACGTGTTTTTGCGGTTGGGTCGGTAACCACCAGTACACACGACCCGACTGCGTCCAGAATCGACAAAACCAAACATGTTCCCATGATCCCCATCACACACTAACAGATTTCTGCGCCAACTCGCCATGCCGACTGTCCACAACTAGTGCTGACTGGTGCAGACTAAACCCGACTGTGAATCGTGGGTAAAAATGGGGCAAAAAATCGTGTAGTGTGTCCCCAGCTTGAGTCAACTGGACTCGGTTGTAGATTCATGAAGGTGTTTCACCACGACAAGGCAACACGTGCCATCAGTAGCCAGCTGTGATCCAGGTGTGACGTCTGTGAGTCAGTTAATCCATTAAGTCCAGATAAGACTGAAATATCTCACCTACTATTTGATGTGTCACCATGTTTGTTTGTTTTTTTACACACATGGTAACAGCGGTTGGATCTCAACAGTTTCAGTGCTCTGAGTTCTCTTTTTTTTTTTGGTTAATGTGCAGAAACCTTCCGATTCATTATTGTGCACATGATCATCATGATACGGCGTTGATGGTCGTTATCCTCATAGAGCCTGATGGTCCATAGATGGAGCCTAGTTGGAAGATGTTGGATTTTGTCATTGATAGCCTCAGTAAACCAAGAAACTAGAGCGTTAGAGGACCTAAAATTAGATTTTTACAATAATGAAGTTAATATTCTACTTCAGCGGTACAAACTCTGTTGCCCCGAAGTGATATGAGGCTCTGGACGTCTGTGGTTTAACCCCATAGGAGAGTTATATATATATATATAATCCAACTTCGTCCAAAATTAGAAAGAGCACAAGAACAAAATAATCATTTAAATCAAAGACGATGATCCGATCAAAGATGTCGGCCCAGTGTTTCCAGCCGTCCGCTGTGAGCACTGCATGTTTTTAAATAAAGACCAAACGGACGAGGGAGGAAACGTGTTCGTGACGGCCGACGTTTCGCTTCCTGCCGTTCATCCGGACGGAGCCGGTCTGCGCTCGACCCAGCTTCATTAAAACCCAACGGCGTCCGCGGGGGGAAGCGGCGGCCGGTCGACATGTCGAAACCCCCCCCCCTTTGTGTGTTCAAGCAGGCGCAGCGACTACAAAACACTCCCTGCTTCACTTCACCTCCACACACACACACACACACACAATAACACTAACACACACACTAACACACTGAGGCTTCAGGTTAGCGGCCGGGCATGTCAGGACCGAGCTGTTTGTTATTGCACATGGCAGCAGCCTGAAGGTACGAGAGTGATGAAATAGGACGGAGAAGAGACACAGCGTTCACCTGAGCAGCAGCAGTACAGCAGCAACACACTTGTTTACAACCTCACACGGACTAATTGCTCTGTAACGAGGATATTTACAGGCATTGATGAAGGTTTTTAACCTGATTACGGTCAATTTAGCTGCTGATTTGTCATTTAAATGCCTCCCAGCAGCAGCAGCAGCAGCCACGGACATCTGAAGAATATGATTACGATTTGTCAGATATACTGTATGTTGCCAGAAAGCGAGAAAGAGAGACACACACGCTGCTGCTGTCTCTGTGAAATGTGATTACAGCTCAGCGACGCAGCGGTGAGGCAGCAGCAGCAGCAGTCGTCTGATTGCAGACCTCTCAACGCCCACGCCCCTTGATTTTGTTCGGTGATTCAAGCAGGTCTGAGGTCTGAGCTCCTCGACCGCCCGTTTCCCACGGAGGGTGAAATAATTGACCATATAATCGGAGCTTTGTAGGCGGGGATTAAGACCATAGGTCATGAGTGTGAGTGTTGAGTAACAGCCACAAGCTGCTGGTTGTTGAAACTCCACTTACACAGATCAGTCGGCTCTTAAATCAACCTGTGCTTTGGTTATTGTGGAGGTAAAAAAAAGAAAAAAAAAGGGATCAATAATAAGTTATGCAACTGATGATGAATCAGCTGATGTTGATGACACATCTGTGCCACCGCTGCAGCAAAGCGCCGGTTCCATCGAGTGTCTGTACTTTTACTGGAGTCAGTTCTTTAACTTTTAAACAAACGGTAACTTTGATCTGCTCGTCTGTGATCGACATAATTAAGATATAAATAAAGTTAGATAGAAGCTTCTCTGACGCTTCCTGTCGTCTGTCTTACAAGAAAAGGGGAAACGACACCCGGGTGGAGAGAGGGGGAGGCGGAGGAGGGGGGCAGTGATGTGAAACCATGTGTGTTTTTAGACTTTCTTGTTGCTCCTCGCTTCTTCTTCAAATGTAGGTTTAAGTTCGTATAACCGAGGGTCCATCCTGAGTGAAGTGTATTTCCTGTTTTGTTTTGAAGAAATCATATCACACATTGACTTCCTGTTTCCTTTGTCGTTGCCCCCCCTCTCTCCCTCTCTGTCTCCTCACATCCTCCCAGGTGTTCGATAACTATGCAGTGACAGTGATGATCGGTGGAGAGCCGTACACTCTGGGACTGTTCGACACTGCAGGTACAGTTCATAAAACCTGTGTCTGGATTTTAAAAAAAGTCATAGATGTGACAATTAAAGGAATACTTCACCCAAAAAATGAACTTCAGTCATTATTGACTCACCCTCATGCTGATGAATACTCCGGAGTAGTTTTTTATTCCTCAAAGTGCATCTGGAGACCCGGGAGGGTCGTTCATAGTCCAACGGAAACTTTATAAGAGAGTCAATAGGGCCCGACACAAAAACCATTTAATATTCCTCCACACTGCTCATCCACTGCAATCCGTGTCCTGAAGAGATAAGTCCAGAGTTGACTGGAAACGACGTCATTTAGGCAAGTCTGGTCACGTACTTGCACCCCATGCACCACGTTAACGTGAGAGCACGCCCCAGGCAAATTCAATACAGGACTGTTTAGGCTGTAAAAATGTCCTAAATGACGTTCTTTTGGGTAAACTCTGGACTATATCCCTTCAGGTCACTTGGATTACAGTGGACGAGCAGTGTGGGGAAATATTAAATGATTTTTGTGTCGGGCCCTCTCTATTGACTCTCATATAAAGTTTTCGTTGGACTAGGAACCGGCCTCCCAGGTCTCCAGATGCACTTTGAGGAATAAAAAACTACTCCAGAGTATTCATCAGCATGAGGAGGAGTCAATAATGACTGAATTTCATTTTTTGGGGGGTGAACTATTCCTTTGAGCGCAAACAACAGCGGCTGTGTTTGTCGCTGTGTGTCGTTAACTTCTCGTGGCGTCGCCCCCCTCAGGTCAGGAGGACTACGACAGGCTGCGACCCCTCAGCTACCCTCAGACCGACGTCTTCCTTGTCTGTTTCTCCGTCGTATCGCCCTCCTCCTTTGAGAACGTCAGGGAGAAAGTGAGTCCAGTCGCCTTTTCAATAATCAATAAAGTCCTGTTCAGTCTTGTGTTGAAGATAAAAATGAATAACCCTCGACTCGCAAGAGCTAATTTCTTAATTAAATGTTTTTTTCTAATTGTTTTTCCTCTTTAACAGCAACAGAAATTGCTTTAATTTCAACATCTAATTTTAACCAGTCTAAATGTGGATCATTTTGAGTTTTAATTAACTTTAAACTAATCAGCCGCCTCCAGATTTGGAGCAGGAGGATTTTTTTTTTCCAAACGTTAATCTGACATCTGACTTGGCTTTCACAGTGGGTGCCAGAGATTTCACACCACTGCCCGCGGACGCCGTTCCTGCTGGTCGGGACTCAGGTGGATCTGAGAGACGACAGCAACACTCTGGAGAAACTGGCCAAGAACAAACAGCGGGCGCTGACCTGCGAGAGCGGCGAGAAGCTGGCCCGGGAGCTCAAGGCCGTCAAATACGTGGAGTGTTCGGCTCTCACACAGGTACAAACCATAACCAGTATCACACGAAATCAATGCACTTGTCAAAAGACAGGTGCTGGAAGAGACACATCTGGATTATAATGACATAAATAATGATAATAACTTTATTTTAAAAACACAGTTAATCAATATAACAACATAAAAGCGAATACAGTCAGGACAGGATAAAATTAAAGGGATAGTTCAACATTTTACGTAAATACAGAGACTGCTTGATGAAAAACTGTCCCTAAACGCAACGCGCATCAGCGGTTTTGCATGAATTTCCCTCTAAAACAACTCTGTCTGGTAACGTTATGTTATTATCTCATAGCGTGATGAATGTGCAGGTCACAACTTGTCCACCAGAGCGTTTTGGAGTTGTTGGATTGTGCATTTGATGAGTTTGATGAGGGAAACCAAGAAATCCCATTAACCTCCGTAGCGTAGCTCTGAGCAGCTCACGGCTCTGCTCCGCCGTTCTAAAAATAGCTTGCACCGAGAATTAAAGGTAACGAATGGGCCAATTTTGTTGAACTATACCTCCCTTTAAAGAGGAAGAACAAACCATATGCTTCAATATAGATAATCACAATTAGAGAAACACAGACACGTGCATATGATTAAAAAAAGATGATTAAAAGGATTAGAGTGACAAGTATTGATCACATCTTATATTTGCTTTGTCAGGTGGTGACATAAACAGGAAAAAAATGAAATATTATGGATTAACATCTCCATCAGTGACAGTTTGAGGTGTAGGAGCTCAGAAACCAACAAACAAACTGTCGGATGTGACTGTTGCAGATTAATCTTTCGGTCTGTATCTGTTTTAATAATGATAAATTGCTTGTGATGTTTCTCAAGATAAAAACGCCAAACGTTAGATTGTTCAGTCTGTAATTGAAGATCTGCTGTTTGTCGTTGTTGGGCACTGTAGTTAGATGAATCTTTCACTTATTTCATATTTTTTGATTTGTCTTTATTCCACAAGTAAAGAGGTTCAAGTCCAGTCTCACCGGAGCATTTCAAGATTTAAAGATTCAAGAGAGTTTTCAGTTTAAACAGTTCACAGTGAGATGAAAAGACGACGGACCTGGACCAAGATACTGCATTAGAATTAAAAAAAACAAACAGTGGGAGCAGAATTAAAAAGAGAAATGGTGCAAACGACACTGAAAAATTATTATATGCCCTTCAACAGTAGCTCATGTTGAAACTAATACTGAGGCCTCAGTGAGTAGTGACTTTGGTAGTGTTGAATTTCAACAGTGTAACATCATTATAACATAAAGAGTAACTTTAAAACAGTGATCACATCCATTCCTTCATTGATTATTTATTGGAAAACCTGCAAAACAAAGTGAATATTTTCCCCGTCAGACTTTATCACAGTTTGTCTTTTATTATTATGAACTTGTACACTTGAATATTTTTTGCTATATTTTGTCTTTTATTGCTCGTTTTGTCATTTCCGATCACTTTGGTGTGAATGATAAAGCTCATCAATGTCTATCTATCTATCTATCTATCTATCTATCTATCTATCTATCTATCTATCTATCTATCTATCTATCTATCTATCTATCTATCTATCTATCTCTCCCTTCCTCTCTCCCCTTCTCTCATGTCTCTGTCTCTTTTTCTCTTTCTCTCTCTCCTCTCCATTCCTTTGTCTTTCTTTCTTTCTTTCTTTCTTTCTTTCTTTCTTTCCCTCCCTCCCTTTCTCTCTCAGAGGGGACTGAAGAACGTTTTCGATGAGGCCATCTTGGCAGCTCTGGAGCCTCCAGACACCAAACCCAAGAAGCGCTGTGTCCTGCTATAGACGCCTGAGGAGGAGGAGGAGGAGGAGGAGGAAGATGATGAGGAAGAGGAGGTGGACGGGGTCGGGGTGGGGCGGGAGTAACGGAGGGGGGGAGGAGGGAGGGGTGAGGGTGCGAAGGTGGATGTGGCAGACACATGTTTTAACAGTGCCTTCAGCCGTAGTGACTTAACGTGGGTGTGGTGTTGGAGCAGACACAGGCTTTATTTTATCGTCATAGAAACGTGTCACCATAACAAGACTAACACATGTGAAGAGCACGGCTCACCAGGAAACGTACAGACAAGACAAGACGGTTGGATGGATGGATGGAGTCACGGTTACAGCTCTGAGGTCATTGTAAACATCTGTACGTTTAAAAAAAAAAAAAAAGAAAACAGAAAAAAAAACTGTATAATAAAAAGTCTAGAATAAAATTCAGAGGAAGAAAAACTGTGCTGATCATAATTTATATTTGGATAAATACTTCTTTTTATTTCTTAACATCTCACCTGCAAACAGACTTATTCTTATAATGGAAACAGTTCAGGCTGTAGCTGAAAGTGGCATTAAAATAAAACAAAAAAAAGTCGTAAAAGTTGTTATTGTCCCAGTTTTTATGCAACTAGACACAGTCTGAATGATTAAAAGGAGCAGATTATAATCACAGTTTAATCCAAGGAGTTGTGTCCTTTTTGAAAAACCTTGTCAAGCTGCTGTCATCACATCTACACCTGTCCAAAGTTAGAAAAAATATTCTTAAAAGCATAAAACTCCTGTAGATTAAATCACATCCTCTGCTTCTGCTACAGTTTACATTCACAGAATAAAGTGTGAATGTTCAGAAGATAAAAATATTAAAGGTGCTGTTTGTTAGAGAGGAAATCAAAAACAACATATTAAGTAAAAAAAATAAAGATAATTCAGATGTAGAGATGTGATCCAGCTGACATATTCAAAATAATAAATATATTCACTAATCAGTGGTGACTGTAGCCTGACTTCATCCATGTTTAACTGGTTATACACACATAAACACACAGGTACATGCATCGTAACAAAAAGAGACATAAACGCTGCCTTCAAAAATGTCAGAAACTAAACAAACCTTTTTATTAAATTTCCTCCAAATGTTTGCAAATGTGACAACAACAAAAAAAACACATTTACACAACACCCCTGAACCTTGAAAACACTCCAGCTCCTCTGAGTTGACTAAAGGTGTTATACACGTTGTGCGTTCACTGGCCGCAGCGAAGACGAGCGACGACGGCCTGAAAGAGCAGTTCTGTAATTACGTAAAACGCTCCGAGTGGTGATTAACCTCAATAATCACACATGAAATGACGTCATCTGATAAATGTAGCTCAGTGCATAAAAAAAGCCTTACTTATACTTTTTATGTCCATTTAAAACTTTTGACTGTAAAATACGACTTCCTGCTGAAAACCTGTCACACAGCAAGAGGTTTGAGGCTTTTATTTTGAAATCCTCAGTGTGAAGCTTGTTGTTGTAGTATAGGAGAGGAGCAAACAAACTTTTCCTCTTCACACACATTTTGTCCACTCCTTCTTCTCTCTTCTGGCCTTTACTGGAATCTCAAGTGCTCGTCGGTGTGTTAGCACCCCCCGGAGGCCTTAAGGGGGAAATGCCGCTCAGTTTAAAGATTTTAAAGGTCTGTTTTGTTGTTTTATCTGTCTGTGACCAGCAGCAGATCATCAGTGTTTTCTTTTAAAAGCAGCTTTGCTTTGTATTTGTGTGAAGCTTCTTTTTGCACAAATTATCTTTTGCTGTTTATAATTTTCAGCCGTGTCGTTCACTTGTTTCCAAAATCATCTGTAAAACGCGTAAAAGAAACTTCACGATGATTTATCTTTTCCTTCTTGCAGCTTGTGAGACTTTAAATCAGATAATAAATCATAAATCTGTATAATAGATTTTAGTCTGTTTTGTTTCCCAACACTGATCATGATCCTGAGTCCAGCTGATAACAAACTGAAATCCTTAAACTGAAGGTATTTCCCATTAAAATGAACTAAAATTCCACTTTTGCTCATTATAAATATTTTTTTCCCATTGTTTTTTGAGATGATGGTTTATTCTGATTCATGTATGGATGATTACAAGTATTATATTGTTTTTCTTTGCTCCTTATTGTTTCTTGGGGAACATTATTTTACCTTTTTGTTTTTTTCTCGAACACTTGAGTTTTTATTTTTTATTTTCTTTTTAGATATTTGTACCATTTACTTGACAGTTGAGTGCCAACAGCTTGAGTGAGTATCACTGGCCTGGTTTGTCAAACTAAACGATCCTGATAATAAGCTTCTAAACGCAGACGACAACAACAATAAAAAAAAAACAACATAAGAGCTGAAGCAATAACTACAGACGTGGAAAAACTCTGTATTGAAAGATGAATGTTGGAACTGGTGGGTGTTTGGAAATAATAAAAACAGTACTTGAATGTTGTTTCACTTTGACTTGATTCTGTTTTTATTATCTGACACTTTTAGACACTTTTTGTTTTCCTTCCTCAGCTTTGCTTTTATTTTATTTTCCTATCGCCTGCATCAGTCGACTCGCGTCTGATCATCTGTTGATTTTGTCTGTTTCGTTTTCTATCGTTCTTTATTTTAAATAAAACTCTCTTTTCTTGAACAAGAAATGCACCAAATGTTGCCCTAGTGTCGTTGTATCTGGGATCAAATTAGAAATAAAATCAGAAATTAAAAAAAAAAAAAAAACAATACATTGAGGATGTGTGTGTTTTGATTTTTAATAACCTCCTACTTTAAAAGAATTAAAAATTTACAATAGTCTGATTAGTAGAAAATTATTCAAAAAGTTTGACAGCTTCAAAAACATTTTTGGAAATGTTTTTGTTGATTTTGTTAAATATATTTTAAGTAATTTTAAAACCGAAAAGTTGAGAGATGTTGGGGGGGAAAAAATTCGGACATCTCAACTTGAAAAAATCAACAGAATACTTCTAGAAGTCATTACAGAATATACAGATGTACAAAGAAACTTAAAGTAATGTCAGAATAACATGTATTGATAGTAATAATATAATAACAAAAGTAAAATGTACAATAAACTGTATTTTCTCAACTTTTGAAGCGGAAATTTAAAAGTTATACATCAATCAGTCAATATTGTACATTTGTAGAGTACCTGTCATATAATCAATGTAACACAGAGTGGCGTACAGAACTAAAAAAGAACAAAAACGGTGAAATAAGAAAAACCTCATACCGACATTTACACACACAAAATACAAAATAGCCAAGTAATAGAAGCAAAAGAATTAGGACAATAAAAGGGAACCATCATGGATCTCATGTTGCTTTGAGGATACATAAATCATAAAATAATAAATATATATGATGTAAAATAATCTCTCTATACTAATATTTTTACTCTTCACTGCAAAAACTCAAATATCTTACCAAGAATATTTGTCTTATTTCTAGTCAAAATGTCATTTCTAGTCAAAACAAATCTCATTATACTTAAAATAAGACTCATCACATAAAAAGCAGCTTGTTTTTAGACACTTTTTCCTTCTTTCAAGCATATTTTCACTTGAAATAAGTAGAAAAATCTGATAGTGGATCAAGTTTTTCTTCCTTTTAACAAGCACAAAAAACTTGCTTTCACTGGCAGATTTTTCTACTTATTTCAAGTGAAAATGTGTTTGAAAGAAGGAAAAAGTGTCAAAAAACAAGCTGCTTTTTATGTGATGACAAGTTAATTTTTAGGTGATGAGTCTTATTTTAAGTGGAAAGGGATTAGTTTTGACTAGAAATTAGACAATTTGACAAGAAATAAGACAAATATTCTTGGAAAGATTTTGAGTTTTTGCAGTGTAATTATTTTAAAGTGCATTATTATTATTTGCGTGGCACCTTTCAGACTCCATACGGTCGGTCCTCGGATGCGGTCGGCGGCTGCAGGGTTAATGCAGCGTCCTACGGTGAACACTAGGGGGCGCCGTCCCACTGGTTTTCAGTGGGTCCCTGTGGATAAAGTATGTAAATGACCTGTGTGCATTTTGATTGGCAGCCTAAGATGGATCCTCCAGACCGACATGGAGGATCTGAGCCGCTCCATCCTTTGTCTGAGTGACGGCAGCGACTAAAACCTCAGTCTGATCCTCCACGCTCCTCTTTTTCCCATCATCCTTCACTCTCTTCTTCTTTTTCTTCTTCTTTTTCTTCTGCCATTGTTTGAGGTTTGAGTCCTACACTTAATCCTAATGTTGTGTGATAATCTGCAAACATGACTGCAGGTCTGCTTTTATACTTAAACCCAATAATTTGCGTTATTTATTTCGAATATCAGCCTCCAAAAAACACAATTTTATTAATTGAAATAGTTCATCGACTCACATATATTGACAATTTTAGTTGGTTTTATGTGTCAATTTAACATGTTAACTGTAGTTCCTGTGCATTTTATGGCCTCAGTTTTGCTTTAAGGGATATTCTGTGCCATCATATGTTTAATTGGAGACAACTAAACCACTTTCATTCAGATTTTTCTCTTGGATTTTCCATGATTTCTCTAAAACCACCACCAGGTTTTAATGTAATAAAACTAAAAACTAGTCTCTTTTTAAACTAGGTTAAATCATATCACAACCCTAATGTGACTGTTAACCTTTAATAAAAAAAGAAAAAATAAGAAAAAGAAAACATAGATGAGGAATTTAAATTGATCAAGCTTTGTATGCCCGTATGTTTAATTAAATATTTTGTGTGTGCCCTTTCCATTCTGGCCGTTTTGTTTTCCATTCAGTTGAATCACAGTGTGAAAAATCACTCAATAGATTCTTTTGTTCTTCAAAATGACCCGATGCCGATTGTTGTGACGGTGACTGTGTGTTTTTTTCTGCTGAGTCATCAAACCTCCAGTCTTCACCTGATCTGGAAACTTCCTGAAGCAGCACTTGACCTCTGCTAATTAACTAGTAAAGAGCCATTCACTCTATTTCAATCATTATTATTTCCACCTGGCTTCGACTCTACTCTTTTCCCTGTTTCTCTTTTTTATTTAAAATTATTTTCATATTAATATATTTTTATTTTAGTTTTTTTTATCAACTTATTTTATTCTGAAACATTTGACCTTTTCACCTCGAGGCCTTTAAACAAATCAGACAACAGACGCTCATCTGACAGGATTGATGCTTTTAAATGTGTAAATTACAGAAAGTGTTTAAACTTAGAACTAAAACAGTCTCATGTTCTGACAGTGTGTCACTTTATTATCGTTTGTAATTAAAGGGGAAATTAATTACTCGCCGTTTTTTCTTTTCTTTTTGCTGCGGCCATATAAAAGAACCCCCTCAGGGACCCGTCGTATTGTTGTAGATAAAATCACCCGTCCGTATAAAACTAGTTGAACCAGCTCAACCAGTTACATTAGAATACTGTTCATTCAATAATGTGTCAATATTTATACAATTACAATATTTGTCTGCTTCTGCTTTTGATTCTTTGAAAACATTTTTCTGGAAAATACCTTGTAAAGGTCACGGCTTGTCATCAATGAATCTAAAAAAAACACTTCATCAGTCACAGCTTTTCTCTTCTTAGATACCAGTTAAAAACCTTCTTAGTCTTGGCGCGCCGTGTGGAGCAGTGGTTTGAGCAGGCGTCCCATATGCAGAGGCTACAGTCCTTGCTGTATGCAGTCGGCCCAGGTTTGAATCCTGCATTGGGCGGCCCTTTACTGCATGTCATTCCCCCACTCTCTGCCTCCCCATTTCCTGTTTCTTGCAACTATACCATCCAATAAAGCCAAAAAATATACTTAAAGCAGAAGTAAGCGATCCGGTCGTTTTGGCTATAACTTCTTGTCAGCCGATGGAGTTAGCAGTCCCCGCCCTCGTCCCTACTTCACCACATTCACGCGCATCCCTTGGCTGCACACACGGAGAGGACCGCCCCTTTATGCCGTTCTCTCTCCTCATTGGATAAAGGTTGTAGGATACAAGGAAAGTTTTCTCCTCGGCTCAGAGCAGAGCAGAGTGACTGACAGACCCGTGTTTCAGACCAAACACTCTCTATAAGTGATTGCTGTCGGAAGATATAACTATTTAAGACTTATATTAACACAAACATTCCCTTTACTTCTGCTTTAAAGTCTTTAAAATGTGAATTAAATCCACAGTTTCCACTTTGTGACTTTAATCTGGCGACTTTAAACTGATTCAGATTCAAGTTTTTACTCCTAAAAAACTTTTTTTTAAATGTTTTCTTCTCGTCACTAAACTCAACCAAAGTGATCAAACTGAATGCAGGTTGAATCAGGGTGAGACTCCCACCGAGCCGACTGATGCTGGATCAGTTTCAGTTTTACTCACTCACTGTGACTTTATTTACGTGGCGGCCATCTTGTCTTGTTGCTGATTCAGCCTCTGACACTTTGACTGCTGTCGGTCCCAGAGGCCGCGCTGCTGCTGCTGCTGCTGCTGCTGCTGCTGCTGCTGCCGCCTCGCCTGCCTGCTGAATATTATTGGATGTCCATCTGACCTCATTATAAGTGCGTTGCCACAGGCAACCAGCCTGGAGAAGAGGGAGGGAGGGAGGGAGGGAGGGTGAAGGGTGGAGGGAGGGTTGAGGGGGGGAAGAAGAGTTGCATCATGGGATAGAAACCTGACCTCTCTCTTTCTCTTTTTTTTCTTCCTTTTTTTTCTCTTCTCTCAGAGGACGCACATGTGTACACGTGCACACGCGCAGCTCGTGCACACACACACTCACACGCGCACACACACACACACACACACAGTTTGCCTAAACAAAGATAGATCAGGGAGGAGAAGCAGCGTCGAGCCTCTTCATTATGATCTGAACAACAACACAACGTATGTTTCTGGATGAAACCTAAAGAAAAAACACAACAACAACAACAACATTCACAGACTCACTATGAACACACACACTGTTGTTGACTCTCTGTGTGTGTGTCTGTGTTTGTGTGTTTCATGAGTCCAGTTTATTGCTGTTGTCAAGTTTAAGTTCTTTGCCTTTCAAACTTTTATGTTTATGTTCATTGGATGGACTTTGTTTTGTGTGTGTGTCTGTTTGTGTGTCTCTGTGTGTGTGTCTGTGTGAGAGAGAGAGTGCAACTGTGTATGATCTTATGTGTGTTGTGTTATACTGTGCAGGTGATTGTGTGTTCAGTTAAACCTGAAAGTGTTACATAAAGACACAGTGTAGTGGAGGAGAGTTGTGTGACGTGTTTAATTGCTGCTGGTCTGCACTTTGCTGTGTGTGTGTGTCTGTGTGTGTGTATCAAGAATTTCATGTTTTATTGTGTCTTCACCTTTGTGTGTGTGTAATCGTGTGTGTTTCTTGTTCTTTTGTGTATTCGTGTTTTGTTGAGATTTCTTCAAGTTTGTCGAAGCTTTTGTCGTCTTATAGTGCGACCAATTGTGTGCACTTCTTATCACAGTGTGTGTGTGTGTTTGTGTTGTGTACAGTGTTCATGTCATGAATTGTGTGTGTGTGTGTGCGATGTCTACGTTATGAAATTTGTGATATATTTGTGTTGTCTTTCGTATCTTTAATGCCGTCTTGTCTCGTGTCGTTGTGCGTCTGTGTACTTTTGTGTTTATTTTGTTTGCACGTGTTTATGTGCGGTTTCTCAGTGTGTGTACTTTCCTGCGTTCACATCTTTAATTGTGTGTGTCTGTGTTTAGTTGTGCGTTACACTGTATATTTCAATTTGTGCGTCAATGTTCGTCCTTTTCTTTAATGTATATTCTGGAGTGTGTGTCTGAATTGCGTTGCGTCTTTGTTTGATTTTGTATCTGTTACTCTGTCTTCATACTCTCTTTGTGTCTGTGTGTGTAGTTTCGTGTGTGTGTGTGTGTGTATTGTGTGTTCTCCCCTCAGCCTCAATGTTCTTGTTCATGTGTGTCATTATTTATATGGTTGTGTACTTTTATGTGTGTGTTTCTGGGTGTGTACATGTGGCTGCATGCGTTCGTGTGTATGGATGAATACCCGTTAGCCTGTAATTTTGTATGTCTGCGTGTGTGTGTGTGTGTGTGTGTGTGTGTGTGTGTGTGTGTGGGAGGTGTGTATATGTGGGTTTGTGGAATGTTTGTGTCTAATTTTGTGTATCCTCTATGTGTATGTGTGTCAGTGTGTGTGTGTGTGTGTGTGTGTGTGTGTGTGTGTGTGTGTGTGTGTGAGTGTGAGTGTGTTTATTTATGTATGAACAGAGCATTATCTGCAGACACACATCTGCATGTATGTGTGTGTAATCTTGTGTGTGTGTGTGTTCCTATATACAGTAAATTGTGCGCACACATACACATACACACACTGTGCCTTCATCTCTGACATAACTGGTTACCATGCATACTGTGCGACTCAGACTATTATGGGGTGTTCTTTGTTTTGTCACAACGTGCCCTGGTATGGAATGGGAGGGGGGAGGGGAACAGGGTGTGTGTGTGTGTGTGTGTGTGTGTGTGTGTGTGTGTGTGTGTTCACGTGCACGATTGTGTGCGCACGGAGGGGGGGGGGGTGTGAGGGGGAGGTATATGTGTGTTTTGGTGTGTGTGTGTGTGTGTGTGTGTGTGTGTGCGGGTGGGGAAGGGGGGGAAGGTGGGGAAGGGGTGCAGCAGAGAGAGGGTGTGTGTGTCTGTGTGTGTGTGCGTGTGTATTTGCATGTGTGCGTCGAGCAGAGGATTGGGTGGGGGTTGGGTGTGCGTGTCTGCGCGGACGTGCGAGCATATAATGTGTGCATGAGAGAGAGAGAGAGAGTGCATGCATGTGTTTTTGAGAAGGTAAGATAAAATGGCGACTCCTGTGCGTGTGTGTGTAAGTGTGTGTCTGTGTGTGTGTGTGTTGAGGCCTCTAAAAACTCTTTGTCTCTTTGTTCAGTGTTGTGTATTTCTACATGTGTCATGTTTAAGATATTTCTGGGTCACTTTAACATGATGACCTCATCATTTAATGTTGTGATCATGGCAACACAAAAAAAACCACAACTACACACTAAGAGCAACACACACACACACACACACACACATACACTGTACCACTGTCTGTGTGTTACAGTGTGAGGCCCATGGACACACAACAACTAGTGACCAGTTCATCACCACAACTCCTGTCTCAGGTTCAAAGTTCATCTTGTTCACCTTTGAGGTCACTGGTGTGAAGAGCGGACTGTCCACCTGAGACATAGATATATAATGCATAAATAAACTTTATTAACACTGATGAAGCGCACAAGGTTTTATCAACATATAGAAGACAAACGCTGCATAATACATTAAAACACATTAAAGGTATAATGTGTAGGAATTCCCCCCATCTAGCCGTGCGGTTGCATATCTGAACGTATTCTTGATGTTGCATTCACGTGAAATCGGGCAGACGTCAGACAGACAACAGACGCTGCATGTAACAGGATAAACAAGCGTCTATGTGAACAAGTGGTCCGCCAGCACGAGGCAAAACAATACAGGCGTGAGAATATGTTGTCATGGTGATGTCGTATTGTTTATACTGACCCACGTTTTACCGTCTTTCTCTCGTGGAGTAAAATGACATCCGGTTGGTTTGCCGACGGCCGTCTGCCTGACTGCACCTGAATGCAACATCGGTGCCTCCGTCCTTCTTCACACTACACAGTGGTGACAGTTTTAAAAGGCCGAGCCGACAGCTCCGGTGAGTTTCCGTGGTTACCTACGGTCACGCTGCCACTGAACGGAAAAAAATGGCGATGCAACATGGCCGCCTCGGTTCGGTGCGTCACCAATTTATGTATTTGTAACGACTTGTAACAACTCATTCTAAGGTACAAGAAAGCTTTCATTTGTATGCGGGTGTGATTCGACTTCAGTGAAATACATATTTATGAAAGCAATATTTGATTTTTGCTATCAAAAAGCCAAATAAGTTACATACTGGGGCTTTAAAGTACGGTGGCCCCAAGGACTCAACTTTCTGCAACTTAGAAAAACACAAGCACAGACACAACTTCATCATGTCCTGAAAAAACTATAACAACACAATGGGAGCGTTTCTGGGAACACATATTAGAGATAGGCTGAAACTAAAAGTTCTTATCAGCAATAATATCTGTTATAATAAACTGAACTCACCTTCATTTTCAAACACCGCTAACAAGTTGACGTCCTCACAACTTCTAAAGTCAAGACGCTTAAAACAACGTGTCATCACCTTTTTGAGTCCCTGGAAATACATCAGTTTGAGTTTGTTTGGTGCGTTTTCCTACAAGAAGAAGGATGCTCCACTGAGGTCGTAATGGGACGGACATGCTCAGCAACATCTATGTCGTTTTTTAACCACTTCACCAAACAACCACGCCACATTCAAGGTCCCTTAAATCACCTTTCTCATACTCCTGCAGATCATCTTGACCATGTCTACATGACTAAACACACTGAGTTCCAGTAGAACAAGTGTACCTAAAGTGACATATGAAAATACATAAAGTATGGTGTTGTAATGGTGACAATTTGCCCCAAATCCTGAGTTTTCCTCATCCATCCGCTTAATTTTGAATATATAGTATAGCATTGCCAATGAATGGATGGGTGGATGTTTACTGGACAACCTCCTGGTAGATACAGTATATACACAACCTTCTTGGCACCAGTTGTTTGTATCTCTGAGTCTCTGAGAGTTTTGAACTGAGGTCTGTTTTCTGTTTTGTAGACACATGTTTTTTTTGTTTTGTTTTGTTTTTGGTCTACACATTTGGATCAAGTCTCTAACATTGCTACATGAGCCAGGACACAAGAAAGTGAGTTTTAACATGTCGAAGATGGAAACTTATGACAGATGACGCATGTTTAATCAATCAAAATAATTAAAAATCCCATCACTGATGAGTTTCTCTAGTGGATATAAACATGAGCTTTGTGCAACAGAATGTAAAATCACCTTAGATGGACATTACATGAGACATTGAGACGGAAACAGTGAAAATATAACGTGTGATTGACTTTACATAAGATCCACAGTGGACAGCAGCCTCACGCACGACACATTGTTATATATATAAAACACTGACTGCCGGCTTGTGGGAACGGGCAATTGTGACAAACCAATGGGACTAACATCCAATTTCCTGAAACTGTGTAAAAAATATAAATAGCACCCTCGGGTGACTCCGCACTCGACCTCCCAGATTGACAGAGGAGATATCATTCACCAGCAGCTCCCGCCTCAGCTGTTGTACAGCATCACTGCCGCTCCTCTTCTCACACAGACTTTCCCATCAGCCACTCTGTCATTGATTTCTTCAGTGATCAGTATGTACAGCTCTGTGCGTCCTTGCTCCGTGACTTTGACATTTTGACGCAGCCGCCCGCAAACCGAGACGAGACGAGAGGATCAGTGCGTTACGGCGACTTGCACCTGAAGGACACACGTGTGCACATGCGGCTCCTGTTGTTGTTACTGTATATAGGGGTTTGATATAAGGCAACATTCACGGGCTGCAACAGATGTTAAAGATGTTGCTGTGTAATGTGAACCAGCAGCTGCGCAGCACAAACATGTCCACGGCTGTAAATATGTAATGTGACCTACAGTTGGGCCTGTTTATAAAGTCACAAACCGTCAGTGGTGTCATGGCCACAGTTTGAAACCAAAGGCCTCAGTGAACTAAGAAGGTGATTCAGGAAAAAAAACGTATTAGCGGTATAATCTCCATCTTTAAACAGATTTTATTTCAGCTTTGACCCCTGAAATTCAGGTTTCTATACAACTTTTTGTAGGAAACCAGATGATGACTTGATCTTTATTAAAAATAGCGTATTTTACACTTTTCCAGCATTTTAGTTCAAGTGCTGATCCATAAGAAGATATATGCTTTTCTCTGGAGATCTAGTAACAGCAGGTCGGTGTCAGCCAATCAGAAGAGAGGAAGCGGCTCTGAGACTCTTTTCTGATTGGCTTACTGTTTTCCATGTGAAGAAGTAGAAAATAGAGCAGATTTTAATTAAAACACAAAGAGAAACTACATCCTGCAAGTTGTTGGATGGTGGGTCCAGGTGATGGTGGGCGGGGCTTAATGTGAATGCTTTGTTGTGACATCACAAAGTGACAGGAAGTCCTGACGGCTTAAGGCTCAGTTTCTGAATACAGGCTGTGTGCATTTCTCTGTGGACTGAGGCTTTGATACTTTCACAGTATTAATATAGAACCTAGAGCTGCTTTATAATCACACTACACATGGACATCTACCATTATACTATATGGAGCTTTAACACAAACATCTACCTTTATACTGTATGGAGCTTTAACACAAACATCTACCTTAATTAGGCTACGTTGTTAATTTACATATTTTCTCACAGCAATTGGTTCAGCTTTGAAAAACATCCTGATTTGGTTTAATAAAGAGAAAGTTCACGGTGCCTTCAGGAACACGGTGTTTATTTACATGTAACCAAAGACATGCACCATCTTGCTCTAACCTCAGACAAAGTGCTGAGAGAACAGATAATGGTGCGACAATTGTTCTCTTTGTACAGCGGCCATCCACACCAACCAGCTCATGGCGATGGGCTTCATTCAACCTGAGAAGTATGGTGAAGATGATCCACACAGAGGTTATGTCGTATGGAAACACTTTCTCTAAGAGACAGGATGTTTATATCAAGGCCGACATCTGCAATAGATAAAAAGGGAGGAAGCATGTTTTTATAATGTCTAATAGTGAAACAACATGGCTCCCAAAATATTTGACATTTGACCCTTTAAACTAAAGTGATTTGATTTGATTCAAGAGCTTTATTGTCATCGAACAGTTACCTGGACAACTGCTGTAAAGTGCACTCAAAGGGAATTGAATAGATTAAAAGAAAAACAGCAGAATATACACAAACACAATAAGTATGAAATTCCTATATTTACCTATTAAGTGTAGGAATACATACATTAAAAGAACACAACAGAGTTTACACAAACCAGGATAAATATGAATGATTATAATGATGATAATGAGCTGTAAGCAAAAAATATTAACACAATTTTTATAGCTTTTCTGGTGCTTTCTGTCATCATCACATCACATGATCTTCACCAGGTGACACAGATGACCTGGCAGTCAATGAACTGTAGAAATTGAAGTTCCTGAATAAGTTTTAACTTGAGATTTGGACATTAAATGGACATTTAAAACCACCAATTGGATTGGAGCTCATGTGACAAGGCCTTTTCCCTTATTCTTTTGGTATTTACATCATTTTAAAGGAAATATCCTTGGTGGTGAGGTGAGGTTATAGTCTCGATCTCCACATTTGTACCCCACGGGCCTCACCTCACATGACAAAGACCCATCCAACATGTCACTGGTGTTCAGGTTTTGTCCTCAGATCAGTTACCGACGAGAACCGATCCATGTGACTCTCTTGTGACATTTAGCAATAATAAAGCCACAACAACTACAACACATACACACACACACACATACATACACACACAAAAAGAAATACACCATGACGTACAAGACGAATGAAAATGAGGCTCCATCTCGTATTTTTGTATCAGAGATGATCTGTGGTTCTGCGTGACTGTGGGAGAGAGAGAGAGATAGAGAGAGAGAGATAGATAGAGAGAGAGAAAGAAAGAGAGGAACCCCCCGGTTGACGAAGTGCAATGAAGACGTCACAGATGGGAAGAGCTGCTGGGTATTTTGAGCCTCTTTAAGTGGCTGCTGTTTGGAGAGACATACTGTACTCTGCACTTCAGGAACCTATAAGACAGGAAATGATAATGGCGGTGGCAGCGGGGGTGGAGGTGGGGGGAGGGGGGAGGGAGAGGGGGAGCGGGGGTGAGACAGAGAGAGAGAGAGAGAGAGAGGGAGGGAGAGAGAGGAGGCGAATTAGCAGTGCGATTATTATTATGGAGTGGCGGGCCAAGCAGTGAAGAAAGGAGGGGGAGGAGGAGGAGGTGGTGGGGGGAGGGAGGGAGGAGTGGGGGGGGGGGGGGGCAAATGCATATTATGGGATGTCTGTGTTGTCAGGCGGGAGGAGGAGGAGCAGAAGAGACGAAATAAATGGGGGGTGGGGTGAGGTGGGGGGTTGGGGGGGGATGGTCTGGCCTAGGCCTGTTTTTGTGTGCACTGCCCCCCCACCACCACCACCACCTCCACCTCCACCATTACAAGCTTTGTGTAGGGTATAAATGTGTGTGCGTGTTCATATGTGTATGTGCATGTGTGTGTGTGTATATGTGTGTGTGTGTATGTGTGTGTGTGTGTGTGTGTGTGTGCATCACATCTACATCACAGCGGCTCAACGTGCACAGATTATAATGTATGTCAGGGAAATTGTATCTATCTTCAGGTGCAGAGTGACTCACACACAAGGAGGCATCGAGGCCCGAGAGAGGAGGCAGCACAAAGGCAGAGAGAGGCAGAGTGGCAGCTGGGAATTCATCAAGAAAAAAAAAAAAAAAGAAAGAAACTTCACTGGCAAAGTATCTGAGCTGCACACTGAGCACAATACACTCGCTGTCCCCCCCCTCCCTGTAATGTAAATGATTGAGGCAGCGAGCGTGTTTACGTGCCGACGTCTTTTCGCTGCCAAAAACTAGATCATTTACAAGCGTCGGTTCGTAACGACGACGTCTTCAAGTTCATTGCAAAACCGCTGCAGTCAGTCGGCCATTAAAACCGGTCCAGTTGTGCCATATAGCTAGTGATGTTTTTTTTTTACGTGACCTCAAATGGATGGATGATGATTTTCTTGATGAGTATTGACTTCCAAAAAAAGAAATCTTTGTTCCAACCAGTCAGTGTCACAACTGGATTTTGGCCTCGGTCCCAGATGACTGATGTTCCCACACTATCTCTACTGGAACCAGTTGGACTGAGGGACAAGGAAACATTATACAACAACGGACTGGAGGATTGGAAATTTTCCGTTATTGTGCAATTAAGGTCTGGAGATGCAATCTGAAGATATCCAGTTTATAAGTGAATGAAATACATTTGAGAGGCCAGACTGAAGGTTTGGTACAGTTTACAGCATCCAGCTCTTCCCCGATCACCTTCCCCATGTAGACAAAATGTGTGTGGCCAACAGCCGGAGTTAGAAATGAGCTCTTATATCTATCTCGCCACTCATATGACAGTTGATTTTTCACTCCGTCTCTGCGTGTGCTTGTCATATGGCCAGACAGCTTGTCTGTGTTATCGGTGTAAATCTGAGACTGGTGGTTATTCGTCTCACTCTGCATCTCGACACCTTTTAGAATCTGACTCTGATTTCCTCAAACAGGAACACCAGCCTTAAAGTAGGCCAATAGGCTAGAGTAGCCTATATGCAATGAAGAACATTTACATATGAACCATTTTAGAAATTGAAACAATTTCATACAGTCGCAAAATGTTATAGCCTACCATAGAAACACACATCTCCAATATATTTAATGTAGTTTTCCTGGGTATTTTATATTGGTGACATGTATGGCAACATCATTCTTGATTAAGGGACACATCCTGTATGGGGAGGTTGATATTCATTCAGAATTTTGAGTGAAATTTCTCAATGGAAGTCATGAAAGTTAAAGTCTAAATGGTAATTTGTCCAGCTACTTTGGTTAATGGTTGAGAAACTAATGGCATTCCCATTAACCTCAGTTGGGGTTGTTCAAGGCTAATTATAGCCTATGCTAAAAGATTGTGAAAATGGTGAACATCAGCAGGTTGACGACCTTTTATAACTGCAGGAAACAGGAGAGTTGGGCTAAGTGTCTCTTTTGTAATGTGGATCAACAGGAAGCCTACTCCAATTATTTACTAACTGGTGGTTTGCCTGCAGAAAAGTTGAATAAGCAAATAAAAAAACAAAACAATGAGGGGAGAAAGTTTGCACTTCCTGGTTCCATGTACTTCACTATTAGACTTTTGCCAGGCAACAAATATCACAGGTATAATATCACTGTATAGTCCATTCATTCATTAAATCAGGGCCGTTGTATGAGAAAGGTGATGATAATTCTAGGGGCCCAGCGCCCAGTAGGGCCCACAAAAAACCCCAAGTCTAATCTTTGTATGACTGAATTATTCTGCATAAGACCCTGACTAATATGCTGCATTAGCATCAAAATAAAGTAGGCTAAATAAAAAATTCTAATACATACGTAGTCTAAGAAAAAAAGTGGAAAAGTCAGTGGCCCACTTTAGTATTCTTTCAGGGGCCCCAGAATTCCTAGCAACGACCCTGATTAAATGCTAAGTGATGTAGGCTAATTGCTAAAATGTCTATGAGCAATTTTATTTAGAATTCATATTAGCCTAACTCGATCGCTAACATGCTAATGTTGCTAACATGGTGTTTGCCACTGGGATTTAGCCAAATGAAAATGCAAGTTTTATGGTTCGAGATAAAAAGTGTAGATTTTATCAGTAGGCCTATATTTACTAGCAAGAACGACAGCTAGCATCAACAGGGCTTTGAGGCCTAGATCTATAAAAATGTAGGTCATGTTATTTTTATACTCTCACATAAAACGCCACATGACATGTTATTAACAAAGTTCACAAATAGACTCCACATTAGTTTTTTTTTTTTTTTGGTGGGCAAGTTAGCATGTCAGCATTCGCATTTAGCACCATGGAGCTGCTAACATGGCTGTAGACAACTGTGCATCAAAAAATGGTTCATGTCATGACATGTTTTCTGAAAATGTCAATAAATAAAAATGTCAACACTTGTTTCAGGAAAGCTGAGGAGAGCTGGACCATCAATAGATGATGCTAACAGATCACAATTTCAGACCATTTGTCCCAATTGCTCTCGTGGAAAGTGACACAAAACAGAGTTTAACCTCTAAATGTTGGCTTGTCAGTTTCAGTTTTTTTTTTTAATTGTGAGGTTACATACAAGCTTGTACCAGAGTGCGCTGACCCCATTAGACTCTTAGACCCTATTGATGTTATTTGTTTCCTGTCAATCAGATAGGCTACTTGTTTTAGCATCATGTAGCTGGTGACAGTGCATGGCAGACAGAGGTCACGGGTCAGATTTTAACCCCTCAGCATCAGCAGCAACACCTCATCTCATCCAGACACTCGATCCTCATGTACCGAACTAATATTTCTCCCCTTTTTTATTTATTTTTTTGTTTCCTCCCTCTGTCTTCGTCGTCATCGGCGACGGTATAGCGGCTGCTCGTGCTGCTGCTGCTGCTCCTGCTGCTGCGTGTTATCTCCACCGGCAGACATGCTGAGTCTGATCAAACCCATTTGCACTTTATCTGGTGCAGCCTCAGAGCGTGTACTGTACTGTAGCCGACTGTGGGCCACGATAGGTGCAGCAGCAGCGCGGGGGGGGGGGGGGGGGGCGGGGGGAGGTGGAGGAGCAGTCAAGAAGTATTATGGTATGCATTTTGACTTACATGGTAATTTGACCCCGCCTGTAACCCTCCACCACCACCACCACCACCACCACTACTACCCCTCTGCTTATCTCCATGGCGACCAGCTGCACAGGAGCACTATTATGGTCTGTACCCCCCCCCTCCCCTCCCCTCCCCTCCCTCTACTCCTCCTCTCTCCTCCCTCCCTCCTTCCTTTTTCCTTTTTTTGCCTCAGAAATGATATTATTATCATTATGTGATATTCAATTCTGCAATTGTGGTGGTGTTGGTGTTGGGAGGGGCGTTGAGAGCCGTGCACGAGGTTTCTATGACAACTGCCCCCAGTATCCTTCTGATTGGTGATTATGGGATGTTACCCCCCCCCCCCTACCCCACCACCACCACCCATCCCACACCTCCCCTCCCCTCCCCAAATGCACACATGAACACTGTGTCCATAGTCAAGGGAAGGAGGAGAAGTGTGGGGGAGGGGGGAAGATGCAAACCAAAGGAAAGAAAGAGGAAGAAATGGAGAGAAAAGGAAAGACAGAGAAGTTGTTTTTATTTATTTATTTATTTCTATTTTTATTTTTATTTTTTTTACAATTTATTTTAGGCGCTCTTTGTGTCGGACCGCGCGAGAGAGAGAGAGAGACAGGAATGAATCGAGGGAGGCTGGGACAAAGGAGAGGCCAGATGAGAAAGACAGAGATAGAGTCAAAATGAAGGTGTGCTGAGTCAGAGGCGACCGTAGAGCCACTGTATGAAAGAAAGAAAAAAAAAGACCAGAGGGAGAGAGAGAGGCCTTTAGCTAAAACAGAGAGTGTGAGAGAGAAAGAGAGAGAGGGAGAGGGGGGGCAGGACAGCTTGAACTGGGTTAGAAGCCAAAGTGTCAGGGCAGCTCAACAATATGCTGACATGAATAATTTCTCGGATGATTCATAAATTCTCCATAGGTTGAAACGAGCCTCGTAATGGCCCCGATTCTCCGGTTTCGCAGCTCAAGCCTCAAAAATCAAAATCACGCAGCGTCTGTTTGTGTGCGTTGCTGCTGCTGCTGCTGCTGCTATTGCTGTTGCTGCTGCAGCATCATCATGATTAATCCTTCATCCCACAGTTTAGTGATCACCGCTGCACAGGAAAACTGCAGCTTCTCTGCACAGAAATCCTGCTCATTACGAGTGAATAATGCTCACTCACCTTGGGAAATTACTACCAGCTGTCGTATTTATTTGCTCGCTCTCTCACTCACTCACTCACTCAACTCGCATGATGTTCCCCTCCAAACCAGTTATTCTCCTTTTTCTATTCATGGGCAGACACAACACAACACAACACAACACAACACAGGATGCCATTGCCGTATGGTCCTGTATCAACACGACGAACTCCCCTGTGCAACAAAGCCAGGTCAGGATTCGTCTTCTCCGCTGTGTGTGTGTGTGTGCATGATCGAGACCGGTCTGACTCTGCACAAAGCCCCTGACCTCGACCCCATCAACCAACCCCCCCCCCCACACACACACACACACAGACACAGACACACACCTTTGGGACGAACTCCACATAGACTGATAATGATGCTTCAAGCTGTTTCAGTGTCTTAATTAATATGCACATTAATATTCTCAGGACAGTTTGCATATTTGGTTTGTTGTATAGTGGCATTTTTAACCTCATGCATGTGTAATTTTTTTTTTTTTTTTTTTACACGTGTCATTTCACCTGCTCGGCTGCTGACAACATGCTTGTTAACTGCATCTAGCAGAGATGAGGTAATTAGTCAATTAACAATTAGCTGACAGACGCAAATTACTGTATCAGCATCTCGAGTCATGCCTTGTGTGAAAAATCTCAGTTTTTGTGACGATAAAAAGAGTATTATTTTTGGTTTATTGACCTTTTGAAGGCACCTTTGGAAATTTCAGCGACCTATAGACTTCATTGATTAATTGCAGGAAGACGTTATCTGACATGTAAACATTGCTTTGTATTTTGTTTTACAAGAAAACTCCACAGGGTGCCTTTTTACAATAAGATAAGACAGTGGCTGCAGTGCATTGATAGATAGTGGAAAAGCGGGGCAATAATAACAAAGGGGTAAGAAGAATTCATCATGAATAAAGTTTTTTTTCGTCCACATACTTTTGTCCACATCTGTTACTTTGTATTTTGCAGATTTGAAGGTGACTCGAGCAGCAGCATCCGCATGAACAAACTGTTGTGTTTTTACAATAACGTTGCATAACAAAACACAACTCCCCATTATTTTACACATACACTTTACCCCCCCCATACCCCCCACCCCCCCCAAGCGTCGCTCTCTCTTTGTGCCACACTAAGCACAAACAGGTCTGCATTTAAAAAAAAAAAAAAAAAAAGAAAAATTTTGCCCCCACAGTTTAAAATGTACTACAGACAGTCAATGGTGGGAAAAAACTGTCTAGGACCCAGACGATTTTCCCACCATTGACTGCAATGCATTTCCAAAGCAGCCTGTGGAGCAAGCCAGTATGTGTGTATGTGAATGTGTGTATGTGTGTGTTATATGTGTGTGTGTGTGTGTGTGTGTGTGTGTGTGTGTGTGTGTGTGTGTGTGTGTGCAGACAGCTTAACTCAGCTGTTGGTTTGGCTCTTGCACTCCTGGGCTCCCTGTTTTGAGTTTGGAGGGCTGCGAGACTTCAAGGCTTTTTTTTGACTCTTTAGTTAGTACACGTTGACCCCTGTGACCTCTTATCCAACTGAAGGGGGTTGAACACAGATCCTGACTTCTTCTTTTTTCTTTTTCTTTTTTTTTTAAACCTTGAACACTAAAAAAAAAACATCTAAACTTTTTTTTTTTACTCCCTACAACTTCATTTATTATTATTTTATTTTTTAATCATTTCATAACTTTTTACCTCCTCAGTTGGCCTCCATGTTGGTGCTGCTGCTGCTGCTATACCCTGACAGTTTCCTCATATCTAATAAAGTTTTATAATATTTCATAACGCATGATGTTGTTGGGGGGGGTCACTTCCCCACCCCTCTACTTTTTTGGTGACCCCCACTCACCCTCACCCTCCCTCCCTTCTCTTCTCCCCCTCTTTCCACCTCCATCTCCATCATCTGTCTTTCTTTGCATCTACATCCTATAATAAGTCTCTCCAGCAGCAGCAGCAGCAGCAGCCAGTGCTCATATACAGTAACCGTGCTTGCGCATACATGCAAACATGCACACACTCAAGTTAAGCAGTCATGTGGCACACACAGTTGCCATGTGACGGCTTTTCCTTTTTTTTTTTTTTTCACCCCCCCCTCCCTCCTCCCTCCCCTCCTTTCTCCTATCTCTCTCTCTCTTTTTGGAGTTATGCTTATTGTGGGATGTCAGTGACTGCACTCATTACTATTATGGGATGCCGCAAGGGGGTGGGGTGTGTGTGTGTGTGTGTGTGGTGGGGGGGGTGTCTCTATGGTAACCGCGGTTGCCAAGGGTGGGGGTGGAGGTGTGTGGTGGTGGTGAGGGAGGGAGGGAGGGAGGAGGAGGGTGTGGGTGGGGGGGAGGGGGGGGGTGTGCATGCATGGAGGAATGGGGAAGAGACTGTAGGAGAGGGAGGGGGTGAGTTGACTATTATGGTCTGTACGTTGCAAGGTAACTATGCAGAGTGGGGGAGGGGTGACTGAAGTGAGTGTGAGTGTGTGAGTGTATATGTGTGTGTGTGTGGTGGAAGGGAAGGGAAGGGGGGGGGGGGGGGGGGATATTATGGGATGCCTGCCCCCTGATCTCTTTGTGTGTGTGCACGCGCGCGCGGGCCGGGGTGTGTGTAGCTAGTGTGCGAGGGAGAGAGAGAAAGAGGAGACGGCGTCGTGCGCACACGCTGCCTTACCAAAAAAACACGGAAATATATTTAAATTGTATGTATACCGTTACCTGAACACCAAAAAAAAAGAAGCTTTCCAAGTATTGATTGATTGATTGATTGACTGACTGATCCCTGGGAGTTATTGTTTTTTTTTTTTTTTTTTGGAGAAGCTGTGAGGAATCAAGTTGTGAGTAGGAGCCTATGTCAGTTTTTTTTTTTTTTTTGGTTTGGTTTTTATTGTTTGTGGATTTACTTGGGGGTGAGATAGCCTCGGATGCCGGTGTTGTTAACTCTTAGTTGTTTCACGGATTGGTACCATTGGTGTGTGTGGATGTATGTGTGTGTGTGTAAAAAAAAAAATGTGTGTGTGTTGGAGTAGCTAGAGCGGCTCGGTTCTTTCTTTCTCTTTCTCAAATCTGAACCTGGCCGCCGGTCAAGCTCGGTTAGCAGCGCATGCTAATGGGACGGGGAACTAACGATAGTGGCAAGATGGCATGTTGTCAGCTGAAGGCAGAGATGGAGTGAGTGTGAGTGTGTGAGGGTGCTAATCTTTGTTTGATAGCCAGATAAAAGTTGGATTTATTGTCCGAGGTTAACGAAAGAAGCCCCATGTGCTGGAGGTGTTTGTGTGTAGTCGCTCCGTGTGGGTTGTGTTTGATGTTTGAATGCTCTTAAGTGCTAAATATTCACTTCCGTTTTCTTTTCTCTTTTTGTGTGTCTGTCTGTGTGTGTGTGTTTTTTTTTTTGTTCTTATTATTTCCCTGGCCGGCTTCCCCCTCTTCTTCCTCTTCTTCCTAAAACCTGGGGCAGAGTCTGACCGGGGTCACAACAACAACAACCAACCAACCAACAATCTGGATTATCCTACAAAATAACTTTATTTATTTAGTTAGCTAAACTGTTAGCTAACTAAATATAAAAAAGTTTTGTTGCCGCCGCTGCTATGTCTGGAAGTGAGGATGACAGAGATGATTATGGAGCCCCCCCGGAGGAGGACCGGTTAATGCACGGTAAGAGAGAAAGAAAAGGCTCATTTTTTTGTTAGCTTGAATTTTTTTTTTGCTAATCTTCAGGCTAACGTGAGCAGATGTTTTTGACGTTCATATCAATCATGTTCCGTTAGCATTAGCAACGTGCTAACTGCTACGCTAAAGCTGCTAGCCTCTCGATGCTAATGCCGCTGCTAACTACCGGTTAGCTATAAACCGGGCAAATGAAATGGTATAGTCCACTTAGGGGGTGTCTGAAATTTTACTACACGCATCTTCCTGGCATAACTATGGGAAATACTATATATTGTAGTATTTCTTATCGCTGACGAGAAAGATAAATGTTCCAACCCCTAAATGTGTTATTTGTACCTCTTTTAAAGGGGGATGAAGTCGTAATCGGGGGGGTCAAACCACCCCGTAATTCGCGCTATGGCTGCCTGTTACGTTAGCCGCAACATTTAGCTCAAACGTCGTTGCGCGCCTTGTTAGGAAAATTAACAATTAACAAAAATAAATAAAAAAAGACGAGTTAAGTGAGTAAGGCTAAGAGTTGCTTTGTCCGTGTAGGGGTCATGCACTCCACGCCGACTTAAAACCGGCATGTTCCCGGGGCCTAACGTTGGGTTTAGCCAGCCCAGCTACCGGTATTTTTTTTTTTCTTTACGTGTCGGTGATGACAAGATGGAGGCAGCCAGTGAGCTTTGGAAGCCGGAGGATGACGTTCAGGAGCAGCTCCCCTCCTCATGGCCGGCGCCTCCGGTTTGAGTGTGTGGGAGAGGAGAGCGAAAAGTAAAAAATAATCATGTGTAGTATAAAGATAAACACCACATCCACCTGGTCGTTTCGTTTTCACTTCAAACAAAACAACATATTATTCGAGCTGCGTGTGTGTATGTAGCCGAAGTATGTTGCATTGTTGTTTACTGATTGTATAAAATCGGACGAGCACGCGCGTCGAGCACTGGTGGGGGGGAGGGGGGGTGAAGGCAGCGAGAACAAATAGTCCTGCAAGTTAAGATCATGTGTTAAAACCGTCTTAAATACAACCATTTATTCACTAAATAAGTCAAATTTATCACAGATCTCACATGTGATGCTGCATCCACTTGATAATGTAAACAGAGAGCAGAGCTCTTCCATAAGATGAGGATAATTGACAGTTTAACAAGCTCTTTATTTGAAAATCTTTGTTTTTTCATTGTATATTATTGAATGCAGCAACTAGCTGCTGTTAAATGTAATAATATCACTAATTTATTAAAATATTGGAAGTGAAATTATCTGATAGGGCTGCAACAAACGGTTATTGTCATTGTCAATTCATCTTTTGGCAATTTCTTAAATGGAAATGGTTCCAAAATCATTAAAAATGTACCTCAGATCAAATTTGATACTAATATAATTGTTAAAGTATTCCACTAATTGATAAATTGACTGTTCATTATAGCTATTGCAATCCTTGCAGAAAAGAAAAATCCCCTGGATGTTAAAATAGCACTTGTATGTTCAGTCACTATTGGATAATTATTAAATCTGTAATGTCTGCTGGTTAATGTGGAACCACAGAGTTGCACCCGCTGGTTATTGTTATTGATCTGCTGATAATTCTCTTGATGAATTGATTGATCGGTTTGTAAAAAAATTATGAGGACTTCAGATCACAACTGCTCACGGCCTTTCTTAAGAAAAGAAAGGCTTATCAACACATAAACCCTATAGAAGATCACCTCTAAAGTAGGTCAAGTTCACAGCAGATAAGTCCACGTCTTAAATGTATGTCATTGTGATTTATTCTAAGTCGGAGTTAAATCAAAACTTGCAGCTAGTTTTAAAAAAATAAAACAAGAAGACGACCACCACTCTGTGTAAGTGTGGACTAAGATCATTTAAACGCTGAGTTCACTTTATTCTTTAAACATACATCAAGCAGAAAACCCTCTGACAGTGTTTACAAGGAACCTCGCTGTGCTTTCAACGTTTAAATCAGTTTTTTTCCCCTCCAGTTTCATTCACAGTCGTGCAGCCGGCCACATACACACAGCTTGGTCTCCTTTATATGACCTAAAAAGCTCATCACATTAAAGCTCCTTCTTCTCCTACCAGGTGCATCTTAATGGCAGCGTGCCATTTACTTTTTACCATAGTCAATTACTTTAATAGGCTCAGCGAGCGCTGTGCCGCTGCACTTCGAAGCCACCGAGGCAGCGCCAGGTACCGACCGCAATCCCGTCGTCCTCGTAAGGTCTGAGTTTGGTTAATCATAATCGGATCATTCAAATATGGATGAGCTTTATCAATCAAAACTTTGCATATTCACTGTCGCTGCAGAAAGCTACATCAAGCTCCATCAAGCTGCATCAAACTTTACTTTTTGTTGGTTTTGTTTGTTTACCTGACAGACTGGCAAATTGAGTAGACAAACTTTAACCACAGCCCAATTTTCCCAGCATGCAGCTGGTGTTTTTGTTCACAGCAGGCTCTGTAAGTGGCTGCTGATATGCATGCCATCTTCACGGCTCGCTCTGTGTCCACTAATGCTATCACACGGCCCAAATACACTGACACACACGCACACACACAGTCACCCCTCTGTGTATCTTAACCGTGAAATGTGTCCGCTGGCCTGTTTTCTCTCCCACATGTAGATGAAGACGAGGAGGAAATCTCAGAGAATGAGACGCCGAAGGTGAAGAAGAAGAAGAAGGCCAAGAAGAGCCGAGAGAGTAAAGGCAGCAAGAGGCGGTCGCGGAGAGAAGTACGTATATATGTATATGAATATGTGTGTGTCACTTACAGTAGCTGCACCTTTAAAGCCTCGGGAAACCCAAATCCACAAAAGCCTTCCAACTTTGTAATTTAGGCTCTTGTGTACATAAAATAAACATGTAAAAATAATTAGAAATCAGTTTCCATCCAGGAAAAAAAATGATGTTTTTAATCCCATGTCCTGTTCAGAAGTTGTGTTTAATGCAATCCAGGGACTTATGATTAAAAACCCAGATTTGATTTAGTTTTTCTGCACATCAAACTGTAAAAAAGTGCAGCTGTGTGCAAAAGTAGCTGAGACTCATATTATATTATATCTTCAACTTAATATACAATCTGTTTCCTTAATGCTCTCCCAAACCACACAGAGATGTTTTTTCCATTTAAAGAAAAGTGCAGAGACTTCTTTCTCGTCTCTTGATTTTTAAAAATCTAACAACACGGCATGTTAAAAATTATTTATGTTTTTGTTTTAAATTTCAACTCGACATCCATCTGGTCCTCATTTATCTTTTTTTCCTTCTCAAGAAATCTATTTTATATCGCTGTAATTATTGTTATGTTGCCAGGAGTGTAGTTGGATTACAGTCGGAGATCAGTTTCGCCGCCTCTTTCCCGTTGTTTCTGGAACGTTTCTCTCTCACTTTGCTGACTCTCGTCTTCTCTCTCTCTCTCTGCTCGGTCCAGGAGTTGCCCATCAGCTCCCCAGAGCCCATGGACATCGGCGGGGCGGAGGAGGCGGAGGACGCCGTCGCCGTGCAGCGCTCCGACAGCGAGGGAAGCGACTACACTCCAGGACGCAAGAAGAAGAAGAGGGCCAGCAGCGGCAAGGAGAAGAAGAGGAGCGGCGCCGGCGGCAGCGAACGCAGCAGCGCCTCCAAGAAGAAAGACCCCGAGCCCGAGGAGGAAGACGACGACGACGATGACGACAGCTCGGTAAGAAAAAGCCAGACACGAAGTCGTTTCTCAGCACACACGGTGGCGATCAATACCTGAAAACTTTGGCTTCAGGTAGAAACTATTGAAAAGCGTCCGACAGAAATGAACAGTTGTAAAGATTCATTCATTCATTATGGTGGCTCTGCGTGTTCACACTTTTTTCTATTCAACTTTAAATTCAAAACTTTATTTATCCCCAGGGGCGAATTTAAGGCATAAAGGCATCAAACATCAAAAAAAGTGTACGAATTTCACAATGTAGAATATAATACATAAAAATAATACAAATTAGATGATTTTTTTTTTTTTTTAGATAACCATTACCAGTGTCATTAATTCATACGGAGGTGTCACTTTGTAAAAGTTTCACTGAAGATAAGTTGGCAGGTCGTTGATGACATCTAGAAAAGAACATGAAAAAAGTTCATTTTTATCCCAAAATCTGGCATGAAACATCAAATGGGGGAACATTTTAACTCATTTTGATGCATTTTTGTTAAAGAACAGCCAGTAAATTATAATAATTGGCAACTACGCTGGCCATGATATCAAAGATTTCAATTTTTTATTTGAATAAATACAGAGCAACGGCCTTTACACAGGTTTGTTTCTGTGCGATACTGGAGACTAGACGCCTGTGAGCGCGACTTTATGAATGTGAAACACCTTAAAACAACTGAGTTTGCCCCGTTGTGTAACCTACAGCAGTGAGATTCAGTGTGCATTAATGTTAAACAGAGTTGCTCAAGTTTAAGATTTGACCTTGATATAAACACACATAACACCTGTGCTGGTTTTTACTACTGATTTTCATAATGCACAGATAGAAGTGAATGGATGAAGCTCCCATGTTGTTCCAAGCTGCTTAAATAAAACATTCAAATGATCTAAAACAGCATCATTTGCAACATATAATTGGCAGCGATGAGAAGTGGATGTGAGTTAAGGTAAATGGGCGGGATCATGCAAAACCACTGGTATTGTTCCTTTTTTTTTTTTTTTCTTTGGAAAGGGGGGGTTGTGTGACTGACAGAGCAAACAACGCACAGTCAGAATGAAATTGCATTTGTTGTGGATCTTTTTTATCTATTGGGTGAAGCCGTCGTCGTCGTCTTCTTCCACAGTGTTGTCTGGTTCTCTGAAGCTGCTCCTGTTGTGTTTGGATGGCGGAAATAACTTTTCTTTTTAATATATATATATATATATATATCAGTATCAGTGGCTCCAGATGATGTGCAGCCTCACTGACGGTGTACCTGTAATGGAGTCGGTCGGTCGTGGTTTGACAAACAAGAGACGTGAGATGAGAGATGGTTAAACAAAGAGCTGCGTCGGGCCGACTCACCGCCCGGCGGCCAATAGGGGGCCTTGTAGTTAATGACACTTATGCAAGGAGGAGGAGGAGGAGGAGGAATAGGGGTGGGGTGGGGTGGGGTGTGGGGGGTGTAAAGGCATATATGCTGTTACCATGGCAACCTATTCTAGAGCCGCACCGCACTGCACTGCGCTCTTGACCCTTTTTTTTTTTTGGTTAGATAAACACATTTTGATTCATTGGCCGCCCTCAGTCGGGTCTGTGCAGCCGACCCCTCCCTCACCCCACCAACCCCACCGCCTCTAAGAAGATGGAGGAAATAAAGTGTCTTCATTTACTTACCTGTAGTCTAGTGCAGCTCACCTGCTCAGCCCCCGAGATTTAGAGAAAATTAGTTTTTATCAGTCGTTTTTACAACAGGAAACAGGAGAAATCTGGAGATTTGAGTGGAAATTTTTCAGAAACTGTTCTGATAATCAATTTAAAGCAAAACTATTATAAACATTTGGTTGTTGCAACTTCTTTGTGGTGAGGATTTGCCGCGTTTCTTTGTTTTTTTGTTGTTTTTTTTTAAGAAAGAAAAGGAATCTGGGACTATTGATCTCAGAAAAATCTACATTTTATTGTTTTAAACCAAACAATTGATCAGTTGTGAAACTATTTGGCCGATGAATCTGCATTGAAATAATAATTAAATACTTCCTGAGTTTGATTTGGTTAGTTGACACTTAGTGCACAGAATAGTGTTTAATTTTATTATCAACGATCCTCATAATGAAAAGTAACATTTCCATCATTTTCCCCAAGCCGCCATTTCTACTCTGTGACGTCTTTTAATCACTGTCATTCATCCTTTTTAATTGTAATGTAATCATCGTTAAACTTAGCGGTCACAGTGGTGGGTTAATTGTAATTGTCTTGTCACATTGTGTTTTATGTGACCTTTGCCGACAGTTGTTGACTCCACATCTGTAACGTCTGAGCCGTGGCCTGACACCGTCAATGAAAGTCACTCGGACATGAAACTTTATATCAGTTGTTGTACAATCGATGGCTGTTACACCACGTGTGTTACGTGAGCACCACCTGATGATGATGATGATAATAAGCTTCAGTTTGTTTATGGGGTAGAAATAACGCAGTGGCAGCAAGGTTCTCGCTGAGATGCAGAGAGAGGAGCCAACAAAAGTCTTTTTGTCAGAGGTGGAGGGTTCGGCCTTTTGTGCACAGCTCGACACAGCAGCGCCTTTCAAAAGCCTCGGCGTGAAAACTGTGTCGTTGGGGTATTACGCCACAGATCCACACAGCTGGAACCCACATGTTGGTCACTTGTTGCGTGCGTGATGATGATCGCTCGACGTCGTGGTCGTCCAGCAGGAGCTCGGCCACATATTGAATTATGGCCTTTTGCAGCTTTGGTTCATGTTAAGACTTGTCTGCTAAACCAGGTTTTCCACCCCACTCTGGTTATCTAATCAATTGATCAGATTAGTATTGATGGCTCCACACTTATACTGAGTTAAAGTGGTCTTGAGAAAACAGGAGCTGCAGTGTTGTCAGAATCTGACATGTGGCGGCAAATTGTTGAAATTTGTCTCCTAAGACGAGATCAGCTCTTCATCTAAGTTACAATAACGAACCAACACGATCCATATTGATGATATTATTCTCGCACATCCCTCAAAAATTCACAGCGCAGGGTGCAAAGAAATATGTGAACCCCCTCAGGCTAATGGCATCAGCTAAAGCTAATTAGAGTCAGGAGTTCAGGCAAAACTCGAGTCCAATCAATGACACCAGATCGGAGGTGTGGGGTTTAGAAAACAACTCGCAGCATCTTGACTTTTGCTGTTCCGTATAAGAAGACGGACCCACCATGCCTCGCACAAAAGAGATCTCGGAGGCGCTACGGGCCAGAGCGGTTGAGCTGCACGAAGCTGGACGGGGCTACAAATTCATCTCCAGGAGTTTAGATCTTCATCCGTCCACGGTCAGACAAACTGTCTACAGATGGAGACGGTTCAGGTCGGTGGTTTCTCTGCCTAGAAGTGGACGTCCAGCGAGGTTTACTCTAAGGACGCAGCACAGACTCCTCAGTGAGGTAAAGAAGAGTGTAGATTTTTGCTATTGCTACATAGGTAACATCTGCATTAGCAGCTGTTTACCGACCAATCTGAGCAGCTTTGTTCCTTTACTCACCAACAGCCGCCCCCAGACAAGGTTTTAACTCCTGTTTCTGTCAAGTTAGCATAACAACTGGCTTGGCTTGACTCGGTTGCATACATCGTTTTCCGATACCGAGTCACTGTAGCCCCCAAGAAGCGACGCTGCTGCTCAGAGGGTGGACTATGAGTTCCTCTCTTGTAATGGCAATGATGGCTGAAGCTCTTGTGGGACGATCATCACCTGCTACTCACCAGAAAATGGCAGAGAAAACTTAAAAATATCCGCTTTTTTTTTTTTAAGAAATCATTGGAGTTGGTTTAACATCATATATTAGATCAAGTCGTCCATGTGATGGCACCACAGAGGAAAGAGCTTCTTATTCCACTTCTGATCTGAGGAACATTTTGATGCTCCAAAATCTTTATGGACTGGAAACGCCAAGGTTGAATTATTTGGGGAGAACATGGCTGCTCTCGATATGTGATGTAAAGACGGTTCTGGACACCCAACATCCAATCATCATCCCAAAGCTGAAGCAGCAAGGATGGAGCATCTGGATTTGGGGCGTTGTTCCCTCTGGACCTGAACCAGCTCCACCACCAAATGAATTTCCAAGTTTATCGTGGTTTCTTACATGATAACATCTGTCCAGCTGCTGATGCTGCTGACCTCAGTCCATAACCCAGTAGAGATGTTTGTGTGTGTGTGTGTGTGTGGGGATGGATGGCGGGCCTGAGCAGATCCACCTTCCTCCTGAACAATGTGCAGCTACTGGAAGAGCTGGTTTTTTACTTTATTGCTTCCAAATGAGGTTCAACCAGTTATTTAATCAGCGGGTTCGCTTGTTACCTCCACCAGCGCTGCTGCTGCTGCTGCTGTTTAATGGGCATGTTGGAGAAGGAGACAAAAGAACATAACTGTGTGGTTTTTAGCTTTAGCATATTGAGTTTTTTTTTTCTTCCTCCCTTCTGTCTTTGTGCAGCTTTTGGCGGCGAGACAGATGTTGGAGCTGCAGTGATATTATGTGAAAGTCTGTCGGCAACCGGGCGAATATCTCGTCTTTGACCTAATTTTGTGTTGAGAAAAAGAAAGTCAGCTTTCTGTCTTTCTTTTTCTTTCAGTGTGTTTGTGTTTAATTATTATTTCTGAGTAACTGGCTCATGAATCTTTTCGAGCAGCTTTTTTTTTTTTTTTTTTAAGATGAAGAAGATCTTGTGTGTTGGTGAAGAGGAAGTAGGCTAAGCTCCACACTGTAATATTGATGATTGTTTATCTGCTGATGTAAGATTATGCCCGCCTTTAGTCCTTTAATGTTCTAGTTTCCGTTCTTATACAAATCCTTTTTTTTCCCACCTCTTAGATATCAGTGAATCTTACTGTTGTTTGGTTTGTTTGTTTTTTCCTGCAGGAGCCAAAGTCCTCGTCGCAACTGCTGGACGACTGGGGCATGGAGGACATCGACCACGTCTTCACCGAGGAGGACTACCGCTCTCTGACCAACTACAAGGCTTTCAGCCAGTTTGTCAGGTAATTATTCTGGAGAAAATCCAAAATTGTGCAGGTTTTCAGTCTGTTTTTAATTCAACTTTTATGAAATTTTATGCAAATTGGCGGTTAAAATGATCTTTAAAAGGAACCGGATCTGTTGGATATCCGTTTGAGGCTCTGCTTGTTCGCACTTTTTTCAATTCAACTCGAAAAATTAAGGCACAGAGGCATCAAACATCAAAAAAAAGTGTACAAGTAGAATATAATACATAAAAATAATACTTTTTTTTAGATAACCATTGCCAAAGGTGTCACTTTGTAAAAGTTTCACTGAAGATAAGTTGGCAGGTGGTTGATAATATCTAGAAAAGAACATAAAAAAACATTTTTATCTCAAAATCTGGCATAAAACATCAAAAGGGGGAATATTTTAACTCATTTTGATGCATTTTTGTTAAAGAACAGCCTGTCAATTTTAATAATTGACAAATTGTGCAGGTTTTCAGTCTGTTTTTAATTCAACTTTTATGAAATTTTATGCAAATTGGCGCTAAAATGCTCTTGAAAAGGAACTGGATCTGTCAAATATCAGTTTTTAAGGTCTTCTTCTCCGATGTTTTAATCTTCTCATCCTCCCGTCTCCAGGCCGCTCATCGCAGCCAAGAACCCCAAGATCGCCGTGTCCAAGATGATGATGGTCCTCGGGGCCAAGTGGCGCGAGTTCAGCACCAACAACCCTCTGCGGGGAGCCGCCGCCGCCAACGCCGCGCTGGCCACCGCCAACGTCCCCGCCGCCGTCGACACCATGGTGGCCGAGGTCGCCCCCGTCGCTCCCGCGCCTCCGGCACCGGTGGAGCCTCAGCAGCCGCCGCCACCGCCGCCGCTACGCAAGGCCAAGACCAAGGAGGGCAAAGGTAGATAAAGGAGATATTAAAACTGGTTGGATGTGAATTAAACAAAAACAAACCCTTCCTGAGTCTGTGGCTGTTTGTGTTTGTGTGTGACGTCTGCATTTCCTGTTCTGTCGTAGGTCCTAACGCTCGCAAGAAGTCGAAACCTGCAGCCAAACCACAAGATAAGAAGAATAACGCCAAGACCAAGAAAGTGGCTCCGCTCAAAATCAAACTGGGAGGCTTCAACAAGAGGAAACGCTCATCGGTACGAACCAGTTTCTCTCTCTCTCGCCTTTTTTCTTTCCCTCTTGAATCCAGTTTTGGAGAAGGTTTTGTTTTTTTTAACACAGCATGAAAACTTGTGTGTGTGTCTCTGTGTGTGTGTGTGTGTGTGTTTCAGAGCGAGGAGGACGAGCCTGACGTGGACAGCGATTTCGAGGACGGCAGCATGAACAGCGTCTCCGTCTCGGAGGGGTCGAACAGCCGCAGCAGCCGCAGCAAAAAGAAGCCGTCCAAGAGCAAACCCAAGAAAAAGAAAGGTACGCCGTCGTCCGCGCTTCACAGCAGTGAGTGAACGTAGTGAAGTGAAGTAAAAAACGTCGAGTCTGTTAAATGCACAACAACATGTGGAGGTGTGTGCGTACATAAACACACATACACACACATATATTAGTCACTGTGGCTGAGTCAGCAGAGTTTGGTATATTTAGAAGGACGACGTCTCCTCGGCCTCGGTTGTCGCCTACTGACGCACGCTCTGTTGTAGCTGCTGTCACCAGACCAACGCTCATCGGATCCATATTTTAACACGTTGTCTCCTCCTGTGTTTTTTTTTTATTTGAAGTGTTGATCCACAAGACGATATATTTGATATATTTGTGGTTTTAAGAGCCAAAAAAACGCCACAGTGGAGTTTTACATCTCTCTATCTCTCTTGGAGCTCTAGTAACAGCAGGGTGAGAGTCGGCCAATCGGAAGAGAGGAGGTTCTGAGTCTCTCTTCTGATTGGATGCCTGTTTTCCAAGTGATTGAATAAAGTTAAAGAAGAATTAAATAACACAAATGGCTGGATGGTTGCGTCCAGGTGGGTAGGGTGACTGCTTTGTTGTGACATCACAAAGTTACAGGAAGTCCTGCTGATTTATTTTAAGGTTCAGTTTTAATACAGGCTGTGTGCGTTTCTCTGTGGCCTGAGGCTTTGATACTTTCACAGTATTAATATAGAACCTAGAGCTGCTTTATAATCAATGGACAAATGGAAATCTACTTTTTAAAACCATAAGAGATGTTTTAAATTGTAGTTTTTTATCTTGTTTTTAAGAGTTGAAAGTGAAGAGTTGAGGTTTGTTCCTCAACACACACACACAGCATATCCGTGTGTTTTAAGTTTTTAAAGCTTTATTTGGCCTTTGCATTTCAAAACTCTGCATGAAGCATAAATACTGCGGATCAATTTCATACTTGATGTGTTTTTGCAGTGACACATCTCAGTGTCAGTTTGCTGCCTTTATGGAGGAGATGTGTTTTCTATAGGGGGGAAAAAGTGACTCAGTGAGTGGGTTTTCCTCTGACACAAACAACATCGACACACACGGCTCATCGTCGTAAATAGGCCGCCTGGATCACATCCTGCCTTGTCGTGTAAATGTCAGATGTTCGGAGGTGGTTTGGTCAAAATATTGTCTTGTTTTTAATCCCCCGCTCCCCCCTTCTCACCAGAAGCTGAGGAGGGTGACGGTTATGAGACGGACCACCAGGACTACTGCGAGGTCTGCCAGCAGGGCGGAGAGATCATCCTGTGTGACACCTGCCCCCGAGCGTACCACATGGTCTGCCTCGACCCCGACATGGAGAAGGCGCCCGAGGGCACCTGGAGCTGCCCGCACTGCGTAAGCAACATAATATATCATACATATAAATATATAAATATGTATAAATATATCACAACCCTCACAGTATCAGAATAGGGAACATATTTATTGCCACATACTAAGGATTTTCCTCAGTTTTAAGGTGCAGACGTAACAAATAAAAAATGAACTTAAAGGGATAATGGGATAGTTCACCCAAAATTGAAATTTCGACTAAGGGCTGGGAGAAGTTTCAGAGTCCTCCGTGGCTTCTCTGAGTTACAGGGGGTCTCGGCGTAGCAGTGCATGTCCATATAACGGTTGCAAATGGATACCAACTGTCTTCGTAACAAAAAGACACACCAAAACACATCCAAATACCTCCATGCTGCTCGTATGTAATGTCCGTCTTGTATTGAAGCCCCGAAATGCGAAATTGTATCCCTTTGCAACCGTTATATGGACATACACTGCTACGCCGAGACCCCCTGTAACTCAGAGAAGCCACGGAGGACTCTGAAACTTCCCCCAGCCCTTAGTCGACATGAGGGTGAGTAGATGATGAGTGCAATTTCAATTTTGGGTGAACTATCACTTTAAAGAACATAAACATAACTCCAAGACAGTTGACGTATAAAGGCACAAAAGCACTGTTTACATGCATACAAAGGTGCCAAAGAAGAAAATGTGTATAGAAAAACATGAGCATAAATATAAGAGCCACAACGGTTTCATTCACTGACTTAAAATAAAACACACTATCTGCAACTTTTTAAATTCAGTTTGTGGGTTGTTTTGGAAAATAAATGCACAATGCAACAAAATAAAAGAATACCCAACTGATCAGGATCCAAAACAACTCCAGTTAAATCCACCAAATACAGAGCAAGAGAGATCGATAATGCTGCAGGAGGAGGTTCAGGAGATAATTTGATGTTCTTGTTGCGGGAATCGGAATCAGAAATTCAGAAATATTTATTAATCCCCAGAGGGGAAATCGTTCATTGACTTGTAACTGTATCTACTTCAGTCTGATCTGACTGTAGCTGCAGTTACTGCAGAGTTGAGGGGCCTCTGTTCTCCCAATAACCAACTCAAGGCGTCTCAGACAGTGTTAATTGGAGACTCCCTGACTTCCACATGTGTTTACATCCACTAAGAGAAGGGTCCGATCTAATATTGATAATCTAGAGGCCGGACAAGTCAAGTCAAGACAAGTCAAGATTCTTTATTTTTCTCTC
>NC_140917.1:8236471-8338769 GCF_045865225.1 Trachurus japonicus | reverse complement strand
TGGGAGACTGATTTGGACGCAGGGTGCTGCTGCATAGACAATAAAAAACAGCCACAAGACAATAAATACACATGAGACTGTGAAAACATGAGAAATAGTGCAAAAATCAGTGCAAATGCAATAAAAACATACAGAAATGTGCAAAAAACCTCGGCCCATCCTGAGCTGTGCAAAGTTGCAGTACATGTTAATGTTTGCTTGTTAATGAGCTTGACTGAAAGAGGGACACATGAGTGTTTTGTACTGGTTGGTCTTAGATAGGAGAACCCTGTATCTTTTCCCTATGTGCATTAGGCAAGGCAAAGCAAGGCATCTTTATTTATATAGCGCATTTCATACCAAGGCAACTCAATGTGCTTACATAAAGACAAAACATTTGAAAAGAACAGCATAAAAACAAACAATTTTTAAAAAATGGAGGAAAAAAAAGTAAACATTGAGTTAAAAGCAAGAGCAAAGAAGAATAAAAAGAAAATAGATAAAGTTTTAACTTCTCAAAAAGAGCTCAGCTATAAGCACATGAAAAGAGAAATGTTTTTATTAGTTAGTATTCATCATGTAAAACATTAGAACTGTTAAAATTAAATTAAAATTAAAACATTGATAACTGCCTGGTCATTGATGTAATTTATGGATTGAATATCAGGAAATAGAGTGAACTGATAGCACAACAGTAGCAGTAGTATTTTCTTCCTTTATTTGAATTGGAAGTTGCTGTTTTTTATGATGGTAATTGAATTATTTTAAGTTGTGAACAGCAGGAACATTGTGGTTTAAAGTTGTGATGAAAATCTTAAACGTGTCCGTGTCTCCGTCCATCCATCCCAGGAGAAGGAGGGCATCCAGTGGGAGGCGAGGGAGGAGGTGTCGGAGGCCGAGGAGGACAACGGCGAGGCCGGGGAGATGGAGGAGGACGACCACCACATGGAGTTCTGCCGGGTCTGTAAAGACGGAGGAGAGCTGCTCTGCTGCGACTCGTGCCCGTCGTCGTACCACATCCACTGCCTCAACCCGCCGCTGCCCGAGATCCCCAACGGAGAGTGGATCTGCCCCCGCTGCACGGTGAGTCGCTGCCCCACGGCTCCACGCTCCGAGGGAGAAATCCGCTGATTCACACGGAAGTTTTTCTCTCTCTTTTTTTTTTCTCATTCTGTGCTGAGCAGAAATTGATCCAGTCGGTCAGTTTGTGTGTTTGCTCAGGTCAGCGGGGTTTGATCAGTGATCGAGAAACAGTCACGGTTTCATCCCACAACAAACTCAAGACACGAAAGCAGAACTATGCTCGACCAGCATCTACCCACCACTAATAATAACAAAATAACGATAGAGACAAAACGATATATTTATCGAAAATGGGCCCATTAACAAGTGTGGGTAACGTAGATTCATCCACATTAACGTGAGACTTTTTTATAACCAAATAGAAACTCCTCGTTGTCCCTTTAAATCTTTTATTTTAACTCGTTGGTCACTGAGGTTTCCCTCATTCACAGGGACAACGAGTTTACAAGCAGCAGCAAAACATAAATACATTAATTTATATATTCAATCAGTTTTCATTCATCGGTTTTCTGTTTTTGTTTTATATTTGTAGATCTTTGAGCTTGAAGATTGTTGTTCAGACAAATGAAGATGTGTGAAAGCAGCACTTAATGAGAATTATGATGGACGCTTTCATTAATTGAGAAAATAATCAGCAAATTAATCGACTGTCACTCGTGTTGTTGGTCCTGGTTGTTTCTTTCCATTATCTTCTAATCTAAGATAATTTTTCTTCAATTAATTGTTTTAATCTAATGTCAGAAAGTGGAAACAAGTCCGCCAAAGTTTCAGATGACGTCTTTATTTGTCTTAAGTTTTGTCCAGAATTTAATAGATGTATTCAAAGCAGCAGATCCTCATGTTTCACGAGCTGCAGCCAGACAACGTTGAGATTGTTGTTATTTTTTTCTTTTTCTGTTGAAAATAATTATTTGATCCGCTGCTGATTTTGTAAGTTCGCTCCCCAACAAAGAAATGGGACAGTCTATAGTTTTTATGATAAGTTCATTTTAACAGAGGGAGAGACAGAATATCAACGAAACATCCAGAAATAAAATCGTCATTTAAAAGTTATAAATTAATTTACATTTGATCAAGTGAAATAAGGACAAACTTCACTAAGGGAGTAAATACTTATTTTCCCCACTTGATCTCTGGTGTGTCGTCCATGTTTCCTGTTTTCTGTCTAATTAAACAAACGCAGGTGTTTCCTATGATGAAAGTCTTAATATAATATGGAGGAAGAAATAAAAATCAAATGAATAACCAGAAACTTTCTTCTTCTCCTCTTGTCCCAGTGTCCGCCCATGAAGGGGAAGGTTCAGAAGATCCTGACGTGGCGGTGGGGCGACCCCCCCGCCCCGACACCGGTCCCTCGCCCCCCAGACCTCCCGGCCGACGCCCCCGACCCCGCCCCGCTGGCAGGGCGGCCGGAGAGGGAGTTCTTCGCCAAATGGTCCAACATGTCGTACTGGCACTGCTCCTGGGTGACAGAGCTCCAGGTGTGTGTGTGTGTGCGCAATACACACACTTAAACAGACATACAACTTCAAAATGATCAGTTCCTCTGGTTTTACTATTCATAGCTATGTGTTTGAGTAAAATGAACACTTTTTTGTTTCATTCTATAACCTACTGACAAAATTTCTCCCAAACTGGAAATAAAAATATTGTCATTTAGAGCATTTATTTATTTGCAGAAAAATGGCAACAGGTCAAAATAACAAAAAAAATTCTGGTGTTTTCAGACCTTGTGTAATGCAAAGAAAACAAGTTCATATTCATTTTAAAACAACACAACACTACTTTTTTTAAACTTAGGAAGAGTTTAGGAATCAAAATTGGTGGAATAATCCCAATTTTTAATCGCAGCAGTGTTTTTGTATTTATTTATTTATAATCTTTCTTCCTCATTAACTATGATTTGGTTCAGGTGATCAGCTAAGTAGAGCGAGGTGAGCTTGTGTTGGAGTTCAATAGACACTGGAATCGATGGATGCCATACATGTAGAGAAGCTGATTTATTAAGAACATTTTGGAGTGGTCTCTTTATTTTTTTCAGAGCTGTATATATATACACACACACAAGTTAGACGCTGTATCCGACCCTGTTTTTATGTTTTTTATGTCACCAGCTGGAGCTCCACTGTCAGGTGATGTTCAGGAACTACCAGAGGAAGAACGACATGGACGAGCCGCCGCCCATCGACTTCGGCGACGGAGAGGAGGACAAGAGCCTGAAGAGGAAGAACAAGGACCCCATGTACGCACAGCTGGAGGAGAAGTACCTCCGCTTCGGGATCAAGATGGAGTGGCTGTTGATCCACCGCATCCTCAACCACAGGTCAGCAACACACACACACACACACACACACACACACACACACACACACACACACTTCCCTATCACTCCTATTATTTCCAATGTACAGGTGTATTAGAATATCATGGGAAAGTTTATTGAGGCGTATGTCAGTAATTCAATTCAAAGAGTGAAACACACAAAGAATGAAACATTTTATGTCTTTATTTATTCAATTTATTTTAATGAAGACCTATAATTCAGTATCCCCAAAAAATCTAAATATTACAAAGGACCAATTTTTAAAAAGAAAAAAAGAAAAAAAAGAAGCACTTTTAATATAATAAATGTTGGCTTTACTTCTGGAAATGGACTTTTCCATGATATTATAATGTATTGAGCTGCACCTGTATATAATTTGTTAATGGTGAGTGTCACCACCCTAAACACACACCCCCAACAGGTAACAGGTACTTGATTTGAATTGTAAGCATTACTACACTTAGTCACACACAGTAATCTGTAATCTGTTACTTTATACATAGATGCAAACAGCGCGCCGAAAAGCGAAACTCGCTTTTTTCATGACCAATTAGGTGACTTGTGTGAATCGTTCAGATCCGAAGAGTTTTTGTTTTGGGGAGGGGGGGGGGGGGGGGGGGGGGGGGGGGTCTCAGCGTCTCAGCTCGGGTCAGTAAAATGTTTTTCTAACAGGCTGACAGTGACAATCACGTGAAACTGAGGCGAACTCATTCATGGTCTCTGATTATACTGATAACATCCTACCTCCAATGTAGACGCGCGACGTGCGCGCTCATTAAAGCGGCGCGTATCCGCAAGCAGTCGGTGCAACGGCGACGCCGTTTTTTTTTTTTCCCCCGTGCATGTGGAGCTGTGCGCCGCGGACATGCACGGTTCTCTACGTTGCTGTGTCAGGCAGGTGTTTCCACGGAGCTCTGCCCCGTTTCAGAGGTGAAGGAGAGACGTCGCCTCCGCGATGTAGAATGTGTTCAATTAAAGTGAAACTAACACATTATATAGGCCTATATGTCCATTACACACTGAATGAAACATCCCATGTCTTTATTTATTCAGTTTATTTTAATAGTAATAATTATGACTAACATTCAGTGAAGACCTAAAATTCAGTATCTCCAAAACGGAAATATTGCTAAGGAATTTTTTTTTTTAAGCATTTTTAAATAGAAATGTTGGCCTTCTGAAAACTATGTCCATCTATAATCAATCAATACTTGGTTGGGGTTGAACTACTGGGGTTGAACTACCCCCCCCCCCCCGGGAAATTCCTCTCTTTTTTGGTCCTGACCCGTTTGCATCCCTGTTTATAATTAGTTACCCCCAACACTGAAGTTCGAAACGTTGCCACTACAGTTGCAGCTCGAAGTCGTGTTGGTATTTAAAAAATGTTGTGACGGTATTAAAAAAAGTATTAAATTCAACTTAAAAAATTCTGTATGTACCCTGATCTTGTGTTATATATTTATTTCTTAACTTTTTTTTTTTTTGTATTTTCCAGTGTGGACAGGAAGAACAACGTCCACTACCTGATCAAGTGGAGGGAGCTGCCGTACGACCAGGCCACCTGGGAGGCCGAGGACATGGACGTACAAGAGTTTGACACTTACAAAGTGCAGTACTGGAACCACAGGTCAGAAGTACAAGTACAAACGTAAACAACACATCCACTTGCAGCCTCGAGCAATGTGCACTGATTTTCCTAACTGTGTGTGTGTATGTGTGTGTGTGTGTTTCTACAGAGAGCTGATGATGGGAGATGAGGGGAGACCACCGAAGAAGATAAAGATGAAGGGGAGAGTGAAGCGGCCGGACAGACCTCCAGAGAACCCCGTTATAGACGTGAGTCCCGACTGTGGATTTAAATCTTTATTTAAAAGCCTTTTTAACCCAAACAGGCAGCTAGTTGGTTGGTTTATATTGTTTTTATGGTTCATACGTGTTGTAACTTGTTTTTAATAGCAACCATGGCAAGGCAAGGCAAGGCAATTTTATTTGTATAGCCCGTTTTTACAAAAACAGTTTGTCTCAAAGGGCTTTACATGGCATCGTAACAACATCCTCTGTCCTTAGACCCTCACATCACCATGGGGCATGGGGATTTACTGTTTCCTTGGTTTTGTTGCTCTCTTTTTGACTTTGTTATATAAATTAAGTTTATTATTTATTCTTATGAGCTTTGCACTTGAAGTGATCGGCAGCTTTTCAAGGATATTGAGTCACGATTCAGCCTTGAAGGTGTTTTTTTTTTTTTTTTTAAGGGAAGAACAGTCTGTAGACCAGTTTTGCAGCTTAATGAGACATTTAATAATTTTTAATCTAACTTTAATATAACAAATACACTGAGACATTTTATTGAAATAGATTTTACAGACTCAGACAGAAATTCATCAGGATATGAATCACATAACTTTCAAGAGCAACTTTGACACTGTGAACCTTTTTAAGTTGCTGTATTAAAGCTTAAATGTACAATAATTAAAATTTGTAGAAAGTTATGTCGACTTTTGTGTAAGACTCAGGTGTTTCAGATTCAGAAAACTTTATTGCCCGTCGTGACAGACATTAACATGGCTCATGTACTTAAAAGCCAAACAAAAAAAATCAATAGATACTAAAAGTGTATATTAGCTAATACATCTATTGTGTTTTTTCTATTTTGCAGCCGACCATAAAGTTCGACCGTCAGCCCGAGTATCTGGACAGCACGGGCGGCACGCTGCACCCGTACCAGCTGGAGGGTTTGAACTGGCTGCGGTTCTCCTGGGCTCAGGGCACAGACACCATCCTGGCCGACGAGATGGGGCTGGGAAAGACGGTGCAGACGGCCGTCTTCCTCTACTCGCTCTATAAGGAGGTGGGTGCACGACACGCTGTAAACTGTACACACTGACAAAGCTCTCAGTTCTTGAAAGTTTGTGAGTTTGAAAGGAAAATTTAAGTCTTAAAAGTTTTATACACACTTGGGAAAGTGCTTGATTTTTTTATTTTAATTGCAGAAATAGAAAATAAAGTGTTTTTTGTCTGTCAGTGAAGTGGTTAGTTGTAAAAAACATTTTTAAAAATCCTTATTTCTTAGTAATTAAACATGATCCATGTCTCAAACTGCTGAATTCGAGTCCTTAGAAAGATTTCATGAATGAGAAACTGTGGGAACAACGAGCACAAATGAAGCAGGAGTGAGTTTTGATTTGAAGTTTTTCTTCTCCGCCAAGTTTTATTGAATTTGTTTCATATTTAGTTTTTAAAAGCCCTCAAGTGTCAGTGACAGTGAAGCTGTGGAGGAGTAGCTGTCGTCCTATTGGCTGGGGACCATCCGGCCATTTTGTGTTAGTCAGGTGAAATCTGACGACATTCAGTTGGATCTCAAACAGTAAACATTCACAGACACCGATCACGTGTGCAGCTGCCGCCACCTACGGGTGGGAGGCCAGAATACACTTCCTGTCAGAGCAGCAGGAGCCCTCAGTGTGGTGATCTGGGAAAACTGCTTCAGATTAATTCTAACAAACAAAAAACATGATTGATTATGGTATTTAATTGTTATTAAGACTCATTTTTAAAACATAAATTAGCAAATATGCAAAGTGGAACTCGTTGCAATCAAAAACAGGCGTCACTTTGTCCTGAACTAACGTGCAACATTCCCGTCTCCCCCTCCAGGGTCACTCCAAGGGGCCGTTCCTGGTCAGCGCTCCGCTCTCCACCATCATCAACTGGGAGCGAGAGTTCGAGATGTGGGCGCCCGACATGTACGTGGTGACGTACGTGGGAGACAAAGACAGCAGAGCCGTCATCAGGGAGAACGAGTTCTCCTTCGAGGACAACGCCATCCGAGGAGGGAAGAAGGCGTCCAGGATGAAGGTGAGAGGAGGAGAAGACGACGGCGGCGGCGTAATCTCTTAAGGATCACATCCCATCTCAGTTTTAACGCCTCCTGTGTCGATTTCCTCCAACAGAAAGACTCGTCGATCAAGTTCCACGTCCTGCTGACGTCGTACGAGCTGATCACCATCGACATGGCGATCCTCGGCTCCATCGACTGGGCCTGTCTGGTGGTGGACGAGGCCCACAGGCTGAAGAACAACCAGTCCAAGGTACAGGCTGCAGAAACAATCTCACCACAAGCCTTTAGTAATGTAAATGTAAATGTACCGTACTTTCTGGACTATAAGCCGCTACTTTTTTTTGTCTCTGCACACCGCGACACAAACACGCTCCGTAACCCGTAATCTTTTTGTTTATGACGGTTAAGACTACACAAACACACACGCTGTAATATCGTATATGTTATGTAACGTTATCCACCGCTCCATTTATTGATTTTTCGCCGGCTTCGTTGTCAAAAAATGCACATGGGCGAGAGGAGCGTAACCAAAACAGCAGAAAAGCGAGCGGACTTGCACAGTTCCCACTGTCTTTCCGTGTACATTTCTCATGTTACAACATGAAAACTTGCGGCTTATATATGTATTTTCTTTTAAAATTTAGCTGGTGCGGCTTATACTCAGGTGCGCTCTATGGTCCGGAAAGTACGGTTCTTTTTTTATACAGCCGTTTACAACAATCCTTTCAGTGTACCAAAGTGCTTTACAGCAGGTAATAAGTGAAAAGAAGAATAAGTAAAAGCAATAAAAAACAGTGAAAGCAATAAAATACAGCAAAATCGAATAAGATAAAATAAAATATAAGTGTCATCACGCTACTGGGTATGAAAAGCCATCCTAAATAAATAGCCCAGGTCCAGAAATAAGACTCAGAGCTCTACCAGGATTACTGACAGTTAAAATCTCAGATAAATACGATGGGGCGAGGCCATTAAGAGCTTTAAAAACAAACATTAAAAGTTTAAAATCAATTCTATAAAGGACAGGAAGCCAATGAAGGGAGTTAAGAACAGGAGTGATTTGCACACACGTCAGTTTAGTGTTAAGTTTTGGAGCCGTTGATCAAATCACATGATCGTTACTGCAGCTGCAGGTTGTAAACTCATTCATGTTTAAACCTGAAGCGTCGCTCGGCCTCTAACTCTGTTGTTTGTTTGTGTCGTCCCTTGTTAGTTTTTCCGGGTGTTGAACAACTACCCTCTGCAGCACAAACTGCTGCTGACTGGAACTCCTCTGCAGAACAACCTGGAGGAGCTTTTCCACTTGCTCAACTTCCTCACACCTGAGAGGTTCAGGTAAGCTCCAGCTGCAGGAAACTTCACCTGTACACCCCCAAAGGGAGGATTTCTGGGAATTTTCAATTTGCTCAGGAGTAGTGAGGGGTTTTTTTTGCATTTAAGAACCTTTTTCTGATTTTATTATTGCGATTTAAGGGTCATTAAATTATAATAAATTCTAACATTGCTCTTCTTCTCCAACGTCATGATGCTAGATCTTGTGCAGCCACTTATTTCCACTACAGAAACACTGATCCTATATTTAATAAACTCACACGTCTGTGTCTCGGTCTGTGTCGGCAGCAACCTGGAAGGTTTCCTGGAGGAGTTTGCCGACATCGCGAAGGAGGACCAGATCAAGAAGCTGCACGACATGCTGGGTCCTCACATGCTCAGGAGGCTGAAGGCCGACGTCTTCAAGCACATGCCCTCCAAGACGGAGCTCATCGTCAGAGTGGAGCTCAGCCCCATGCAGAAGTGAGTCAGCGGAGCGAGGAAGGGGGGGGATTTCTTTCCCAATCCTAGCGAGAAAACTATCGACATTGAGTTGATGAGTGTTTCCTGTATTGGACCTGTTGTCTTCTCTGATGAAGGACAGATAGATAGTGACAGAGAACGGTTGTAGGTGTGGTTTAAAAACAAAAACAACATGTTTTTGCGTTGTTCTATGATAAAATTGTCTTAATTTCTAAGCATGTAAGATATTATGTCATAGATAAGTTGGAGCCATAGACTGCACATCTTTAAATCAGACTTCTGGGAGAGAGAATGAGAGAGAGGAATAAACATAGAAACAAACTGGTTAAATGTACAAAATAAGCTACAACTGTCGAAAAGACTTCTCCAAAGCATGAATGGGACGGAGGATGTGTTGGCGTGATGTCCGTCAGACTGTAGCAGCTGAAAATGTCCTGGAAAATGATTTCAAGAAAAGAGTGGGAACCCTGTAAATGTGTTTGTGTGTGTCTTTGCAGGAAGTACTACAAATTCATCCTGACGAGAAACTTTGACGCCCTGAACACCAAAGGAGGAGGAAACCAGGTTTCTCTGCTCAACGTCGTCATGGACCTCAAGAAATGCTGCAACCACCCCTACCTCTTCCCCGCAGCCGCCATGGTACGACCCGCACGACATCATCCACCTCGAGCCAAATCTTCTCTGCAGACTTGAAATAATGAATGAATGAGAGTTTATTTGATTCAAATAAATCAACAACAGCGAAACTCAACACTTATTTATGTTCAAAAGGAGTGGGAAGAAGCTGGAGCTTATTAAATCCCACCCCCTTCTCCCTATGTTAATTCAATATACAGTATATTATAATTAGTTAGGGAATAGTAATCTATATATATGTATTACATGTATATAACACACACAGTCACAATGAGACATAAAAGAACAAAAAATGAGACGTATTATATATTATATTTTTACTCTGCTGAATGAAATGCAAAACCTTTTCTGATTTGTGCATATTCTGATAACTTTAAAATTATTTGACCCCCTTAATTGATAACCACAATCTCTTAACCCTTAAATAAATTGTACATTATTTGTGCCGTGAATTTTAACAATTTTGACGGTAATAAAAGTGTCAAATGTTCATGTTTGGTTTTTTTTCTTGCCTGTAACAGGAAGCTCCAAAGTTGCCCAACGGGATGTACGACGGCCAGGCTCTGACCAAGGCTGCAGGGAAACTGGCGCTGCTGCAGAAGATGATGAGGAAGCTGAAGGAGGGAGGACACAGAGTCCTCATCTTCTCTCAGGTAAGGACACCAGAGAGAGAGAGAGAGAGAGTGTTTCCACACTGGACTCTGGATGTTTCTTAAGCAGCAACAAAACATCTCCTCTCCTCCTCCTCTTTGCTGCAGATGACCAAGATGTTGGACCTGCTGGAGGACTTCCTGGAGAACGAGGGCTACAAGTACGAGAGGATCGACGGAGGGATCACAGGAGGGATGAGACAGGAGGCCATCGATCGCTTCAACGGTGAGTCCAGCAGCACAAACGCAAACGGATAAAGTTTTAAAGTTGTTAAAGGGATGAGTTGTTCGGCGGGGATCGGCAGGGGCAGAGACGCGAGATGCTCAGCTAACTTCCGTCTTTCCTTCATGAAATACAAAACACAAAAAAACTCTAAAACGTTCTCATGAAGAAGTTGTGACCTGCACATTCACCACGCTATGAAATAATGTAACATTACGAGACAGAGTTGGTTTAGAGGCAAATGCAGCCGGAACTACATTCCAGACATGGCTGCTGGGCGGAGGGATTTCAAAAGAAAGCGAAAGTAGTTCATATAGAGTATTTGCTTCATGTGTCGTAATGTTACATAATTGTCATTGCGTGGTCAATGTGCAGGTCACAACTTCTCCACAAGAGCGTTTTGGAGTTGTTGGATTGTGTATTCGATGAGTTTTGAGCAGCTCAAAACAACTTGCACCGCCAATTCACGAACCTACTGGCTATGACTATAGGGATTATGACGATTGGCGAATTTGTCAAAATGTTGAACTATCCCTTTAAAATAGAAGCTGATGATTGTAGAAATGACACAAATCCATCTTCTTCTCCTCCTCAGCTCCTGGCGCTCAGCAGTTCGCCTTCCTCCTGTCGACGAGGGCCGGAGGTCTGGGCATCAACTTGGCCACGGCCGACACCGTCGTCATCTACGACTCCGACTGGAACCCTCACAACGACATCCAGGTACAGGACGAGATGAGAGCATTAGTAGCTGGGTTTCCATCCAAATGTATCGAATTTAAGAGCGGATTTTGTGAAAATGCGCAAAAAGCAAATGCAAATTTATGACCGTTTCCATTCGTTATTGTTTTGCGACTATTGGGAGAGGAGTGCGCGTGAGATTACGTCATAAGAGAGCGTGAATGTGTCCATGACAACAGTTGACACTCAGCTGACACTCAACATCATGGACATTTTACTTACTTTCCGTAATCTGTTTCCATAACAAAAAGTCGCATTTTCATTGTATCGATACTCTGACAAATCCACCACCACCACCCCCCCCCCCCACCCAAAGCGTAAAAAGTTTTATGCGCATTTACTGCCTTTTTTCGAATTTCTGGCGTTTCCATTCAAGTATTAATTCGCAATCTTTGAAAATGCGAATAAAAAAAGGTGGATGGAAACACAACTACTGTAACAAGTTCAAGAAGCTTGGTGTTTTAAGTGTTGAGGTTCATTTGTTCATTTTCTTTGCATCCAGGCCTTCAGCAGAGCTCATCGTATCGGTCAGAACAAGAAGGTGATGATCTATCGCTTCGTCACCAAGGCCTCAGTGGAGGAGAGGATTACTCAGGTCGGTGGCTCCTTCTGTCTGTGATATGAGAAGACAAAATTAAACATCTAATTAATTTAATTTAATATTCGTCCTAACTCTCGTCTCTCTCTGCGTCCAGGTTGCCAAGAAGAAGATGATGCTGACTCACCTGGTGGTCCGACCAGGTCTGGGATCCAAGACCGGCTCCATGTCCAAACAGGAACTGGACGACATCCTCAAGTTTGGAACGGAGCAGCTGTTCAAGGACGAAACAGAAGGTGAGGACGGCGGGAAGACGTTTGTCTCTGTTTTTATTTAAACAAAAACTTTTTTTTTTTTTTAAAGGAGTGAGTCATTTTTGATTGATTGAAGTGTATTTAAAACAGACAAAATAATAAAAAAAGAAAATAAGACGAAACAAAAAGTTAGGGATGTTTGGCTTTTGGAATTTCAGAATGCACCTAAAATGCACTATAACCTTTACAGGTGAACTTAATTTAACCTTCTCTAAACTGTTGAATGCACATGTCCAGTTGTTCAATGTTTCAGTACTTATTGAATAACATGCCGTATCACTGTAGCATGAACTTTATACCCCTAATTTTTTGTGAGTAGTGTATATAAATTAGTATATATCATATCATCATATCATATCATCATCACACGAAAGAAAGAGAAACAGGAAAAAATAACCAGTATAGATAAAAATAAATAAATAAATAACCACAATAACCACAATATCCTCATAACACTTAGTGCAACCCAACACCTCCCTCATCCCTGTAGCATCTTTGTACCTTATTTTAACCTGTTTCATGTCTTCAACTCCATCGTCTCACCCCGCTGACTAAAACACAAAAAACCGTTTCCTGTTTGTGCGAATTAGTTTTAACCCTCGATTGTTTGTTTTTTTTCTTCCTTTTTTTTTCTTCAGGTGAGAACAAGGAGGAGGACAGCAGCGTCATCCACTACGACGACAAGGCCATCGACCGCCTGCTGGACAGAAACCAGGACGCCACCGACGACACGGAGCTGCAGAGCATGAACGAGTACCTGAGCTCCTTCAAGGTGGCTCAGTACGTGGTGAAAGACGAGGACGAGGAGGAGGAGGTTCAGAGGGAGATCATCAAGCAGGAGGAGAGCGTGGACCCCGACTACTGGGAGAAGCTGCTGCGTCACCACTACGAGCAGCAGCAGGAGGATCTCGCCCGAAACCTCGGCAAAGGAAAACGCATCCGCAAACAGGTCAATTACAACGACGGCTCGCAAGAAGACAGAGGTAAGAGAGGTAGGACAGGGTGTCACTTGAACCTAAGGAGTTTTTGACACTTCTTTTTATTCATTTATGTGTGTGTATGTGACGTGTGTGTATGAATGTGTTATTGATTAGCTATCGGCTAATTTATGGCACAATAGACTTAGTTGTCTATTATCTTGATTTTAATTCAACTAATTGAGGAAGATTTTGTCGTCTTTTTTACCAGTTTTGCATGATATGTAGGAAAATCTTGTGATATGCAGTAGTACCAGCTAAACAACATAAACGGATATTCAACTGTGCAAAAAACAGTTTGTGATGAATGAAGCTGCAGCTATAAGTGAAAACACGGAAAGTTTACTTTAGAGCTTGTTAAAATTCACAGCTTGTCAGACTACGTTACCCATAGTGCACTGCACAAAGCCTATAGATTACAAAGAAACAGGTGGGTGTGTGAGGATGAATCAAGTTGAAAGTTGATATTTTAACTTTACAGCAAAAGAAACTGGAGTAAAAACAACTTTCTCTCCCTTTTTTTTTTTTTTACCCTACAGCTGATTGGCAGGACGACCAGTCCGACGGCCAATCGGATTACTCTGTGGCGTCTGAGGAGGGAGACGAGGACTTTGACGAGAGAACAGAAGGTGAGCAACTTAATCCACGTGTGTCTGTGTGAAAACACCGAATCAGGAAAATGTGCTGATAGAAGTAAATATAAAAGTTTTAATTCAATAAGACATAAATCATTGTCACAGCAGAGATTTAATCAGCCGCCGCTGATCTCGTTAAGTTTAACTCAATCTTCCCTCCGGTTATCGGATGGAAAATTTGACTCTAAACCATCAAAAACACAGAAAAAACACAGGAAATAAAAATAAATTAAGAATTTAAAACACATGTCACAGGTTCAGGACAGATGGAAACTTGTTCCTCCTGAAATAAAGATAAAGATAATGACCACAGCTCGTTTCTTTCTGCAGCCAACTCCCGCAGGCCGAGCAGGAAGGGCCTGAGGAACGACAAAGACAAGCCACTGCCCCCCCTGCTGGCCAGGGTGGGAGGCAACATCGAGGTGAGTGCCTCAAATCTGACTCTGATTTATTTATTTATCTATTTATTTAACTATCTATCTATTTTTTTAAATGTTTCCTCAACATTAACTCTTCTGTATTCTTTAGGTTTTGGGCTTCAACTCCCGGCAGAGGAAGGCCTTCCTGAACGCAGTGATGCGTTATGGGATGCCTCCACAGGACGCCTTCACCACCCAGTGGCTGGTCCGAGACCTGCGAGGGAAATCTGAGAAAGAGTTCAAGTAAGAAATATGTGTGATTCTGTATTTATTAGGATCGTATTTCAGCACTTCATTATTTTAACACAGTGATTAAACATTTTATTTCCCTCTCTTTTGCTGCATTTATGAATTTAACTTAATTAAATGTGTTTTTATTCTCATTTTATTGTACTTTTCATCTGTCTGTTCTTTTTCCTTTTAGTTAGTTACTCCTTTTTATTCTTTTTGAGATTATTACTATTATTTTTTAACTTTATTTTTAATCTCATTGCGTTTTTTTTAACTTTTTTATGCTCTGTCTTGTATGTAAATCACTATGCAGCACTTTGGTCAACTTTAATGTTTTGCACATGTGCCATATAGATGAAGTTAGAAGTTGAATCCAGAGACAAAATGTTTTTAAAACAGAAAAAAACCTGATCTCACATCATAGTTTTACATTTAACAAACTCTCCGTGTCTCCCTCAGGGCCTACGTCTCTCTGTTCATGCGTCATCTCTGCGAACCCGGAGCCGACGGCGCCGAGACCTTCGCCGACGGCGTCCCCAGGGAAGGGTTGTCACGGCAACACGTCCTCACCCGCATCGGCGTCATGTCCCTCATCCGCAAAAAGGTAACGGACCGACTCGGCTTGATGTGTCGATAATGTATCTGATATTCTGACAATCGTTGCTGATTCAGCTCCATTTGATTTTCATTGTTTATTGATTATATCTATTTTAACCGATCAAATAAAAGTTATTTAAGTTATTTATAAAAATCAACACCTCTCTTCTTCTTCGTCGTGTGTTTCTTCCAGGTGCAGGAGTTTGAGCATGTGAACGGTCAGTGGTCGATGCCGTGGATGGCCGAGCTGGAGGAGAACAAGAGGGCGGCGGCTCAGCCCGACTCCCCGGGGAAGACGCCGTCCACCGGCACCCCGGCCGACACGCAGCCCAACACGCCTGCTCCAGGTAACACACACACACACACACACACACAATGCAGAGCCAGATGTTCACTCAGGGTATCCACGGCGGTCTTGAAAAGCATTAAAAGGTGATAAATCAATTTGGGGAAAATTAAGACCCTTAAAAAGTATTAAAAAGTCTTTTCACAACTTTATAAAGTCTTAAATTTTGAAGGTTTTTTTTCTGAATTAGCTGTCCAAGAGTTTGAGTCATAAAAAACATTGTGAAAGTGTGTGACTTTATTCATTTCATTAAAAAACAAAGATGAACCGGTACATAAAAAAAGAAAAGAAGATTGTTGTTTTTGTTTTTTGAGAGTGGAGCAATGTGTTTTTTTTTTGATAAACTTTGCCTTTGATTTATTATCCTAGCCTATTTTGAATTCTGTTGTATCACAGTGGTCTATAGTCTTTATCACAAACCAAAATTGTTAAAGTGTCACTGATGTAAATGGTTACAGCTTGAAGTGGCGGTGAGGTATTGAAAAATATTGATAAGGTCTTGAAAAAGTCTTAAAAAGGTATTAAAATTAACTTCAAGATTCCTGTATATACTATGCTGTTACTGGAAAAACAGCTGTTCTCTTATTAGGCAAGGCATCTTTATTTATATAGCGCATTTCATACCAAGGCAACTCAATGTGCTTTACATAAAGACAAAACATTAAAAAAAGAAGCATAAAACAGAATAAAAACAAACAAAACACTAAAAACAGAGTTACAAGCAAGAGCAATTTAAAGTAAAATAAAATAGATAAAGTTTACATTCTTAAAAGAGCTCAGCTATAAGCATGTGAAAAGAGAAATGTTTTTAACCTGGATTTAAAAGTGCTTACAGTTGGATTATTATTATTATTATTGAAGGTTTTAAAACGTATATTATAATAATAATAATAATAATAATAATAATAATAATAATAATAATAATTCCTTCTGTTTTTACAGTCGATGACTCGTTGAAGACCGAGGAGGCAGCGAAGGACGGAGAGAAGGAGGCGAAGAAAGAGGCCGAGGCGGAAAAGAACGGCAAAGAGCCCGCGAAGGCCGCCAACGAGGTCATCGCCATCCCCGACGACGACGAGAAGAGTCCGCCGGCCGAGCAGGAGAAGGAGAAGCAGCCGGAGAAACAGCAGACGGAGGAGGAGAAGGAGAAGAAGAACGGCGAGGAGCCGATGGAGACGGACAAACCGAGCAACGGGGAGGCGGAGGGCGCCAAGGAGAAGGAGAAGGAGAAGGAGGGCGAGAGCGAAAAGGAGGCGGAGGGAGAGAAGAAGAGTCCAGAGGGAGGAGAGGAGACGAAGTCGCCCTCGGAGACGAAGACGGAGGCGTCAGAGGTCAAACCCGAGGAGCCGGAGGTCAAAGGTAAAAACAAGAAAACGGTTTCCTCATCAGTTTGTTTCAACTTTTCACTCTGGTTTATAACTTTATTTGTTTAATCTGTGAAAGTACGAGATGTGTTTTTTTTTTTTTTCTTCAACCTTAAAGGGATAGTTCAACGTTTTTGGCAAATTGGCCCGTTGCCATAATCCCTATAGTCATAGCAGTAGGTTTGTTACCTTTAATTGTTGGTGCAAGCTGTTTTTATAACGGCGAGCTGCTCAGAGCTACGCTACGGAGGCTCATGGGATTTCTTGGTTTCCCTCATCAAACTCATCAAATACACAATCCAACAACTCCAAAACGCTCTGGTGGACAAGTTGTGACCTGCACATTCACCACGCTATGAGATAATAACAGAACGTTACCAGACAAAGTTGTTTTTAGAGGGAAATTCATGCAAAACCGCTGATGCGCTTTGCCCTTAGGGACAGTTTTTCAGCAAGCAGTCGCTGTATTTTACCTCGATTATGGCAATGGGCCAATTTGCCAAAATGTTGAACTATCCCTTTAAACTTCCTCTTTTTTTAGTTCTTTTCCTAAATGTTTTACTTTTTTTTGCAGCAGAAGAAAAGAAGGAAGAAAAGACAGAAAAGATGGACACGACTCCTGCAGACGAAAAGAAAGGTACAGAAAGCTGCAGCTTGTTGTTTTTATTTAAACAACAAACTAACGTCTGTGATCGGAGTCTAACTACATCTCCTCTCCCTTTGCTGCTGCAGAACTGAAGGAGGAGAAGGAGACGCCGAAGACGGAGGAGGCGACGAAGCTGCAGAACGGAGACGGCGCCAAGGAGAGCGCAGCGTCCACGGGCAGCGCCGCCGCCACTAACGCCACGGCCGCCGCCGCCGCTGCTGCTCCCGCAGCCGGAGCCGGCAGCGAGGAGAAGAAGAAGGCGAAGACCCGGTTCATGTTCAACATCGCAGACGGAGGATTCACAGGTACACACGCAAACACACACAGACACACACACGCAAACACATCCTTGTAAATCTATCTTTGTGAGGACATGTCATTGACATAATGTAATCCCTATAGCCCCTTACCCTAACCTTAACCATTCAAAACAAATACCTAATCTTAACCATTACTCTAAACCTAATTTAAACCTAATTATAACCTAAAGTCTTAACCCTCAAACAACCCCTGGAAAAAGTGAGGACTGGCCAAAATGTCTTCACTTCCCAAAAATGTCCTCACTCTGTTGGTTAAAAACTCGTTCCGGTCCTCACAACGTAGCATGTACAAGAACACACACACAGAGAGAGACAGTGTAACGTCATGTTTTGATCTCATCACTCACCTCTTCCTCTTCCTCCTCCTCTTCCTCTCAGAGCTGCACTCCTTGTGGCAGAATGAGGAGCGTGCTGCCACGGTTACCAAGAAGACCAATGAGATCTGGCACCGTCGCCATGACTACTGGCTGCTGGCCGGCATCATACAGTATCCTTTTTCCTACCTGAACAACCGACCCACAGACTTAGAGCGCCAAGTTTGTTTTGTGTTTTTTGTGTTTTAACCCTGTCGCCCCTGGTAGCGACACACACACACACACATAACGTACGTACATCAGTTGTGTTGCCCTTGACTCCGCCCCCCTCTAAGACACGGCTACGCCCGCTGGCAGGACATCCAGAACGACGTGAAGTTCGCCATCCTCAACGAGCCGTTCAAAGGAGAGATGAACCGAGGGAACTTCCTGGAGATCAAGAACAAGTTCCTCGCCAGAAGGTTCAAGGTACGAACGAGTCTGAGCCCGGGAACGCTGCGGAGCGACTGCGCTGCTGCTTGTCTGCTACGTGCTCCGCCGCCATAAGCGCATAATAATTGCAAAATAGCAGGATGTAGAACCACAAAACCAAAATCATTTAATCGAATCCAGAGGAGTCGTAGGAAAACAACTCAGTGCTGACCTGTCGATCTGCCTCCTTGGTGATTTTACAATCGGTATCTCCTCATTCATGGTGTCAACTGACCTGTTGACCAAGGTGTATCGCAGGAAAATATGATCCGCTGTAAACATTGTGTATTTTATTTTGAAAATTAACCAGTTGTTTTATTTTTTGTCGATCTGTCGATTTGTTTGCTGAATCGCTGCGTCGTGCCGGGACGCAGCGCAGCCTCAGCTGGTGGAAGCACACACATTAGCTGGGTTTCCATTATATTATTATTTTCGCAATATTTCTGAAGTTTGGTGTTTCCATCGAAAGGTGTTTTCCAAATGAGCAGAAACTCTCGTAAAGTCTAGTCTCGCGATATCCCATAATTATCGTCCCACCAGACTTCACCTTGAGGAAGACAGACATAAGCGTCTTGTATTTCTGTGGTGTTGGGACAGCGATCTCAGCTGTTGCTGTTATTGTTTTTTTAACAGAAGACGAAGGCAGCACTTGATTGCCCAAAGGCAGAGAGCCCTGATGTGAGGCAGCGGCCACGAGTAAGACGGGATGAAATGTGGATACATAATTTCAGGATGACCCGGGATACGTTGAATGAGCTGTGTGATGTTCTCACAGTGAACTGAAACAAGTGCTTCTGTCACACTTTTACGCTGCACTTTTATTTCGATACGTCTGAAAAAACCTCCTCATGAGAGCGTATATATGTTTTTAGCGATACTTGAGAGGTTTTTCAAAACATAGGCGTTTCCATTACCATTACCATTCCGGGAAATGGAAACGTCCCTACATATCGGCTACAGAAACGCGACACACACGCATCTGGTTGATTTTAGCTGTGAGCGTAGACGTAAGTAACAATGCTGCTCACATTTTCTTTTACTTACTAACCTCGCCCCTCTCCCTCTCTCTCTCTCTCTCCCCTCCAGCTGTTGGAGCAGGCGTTGGTGATCGAGGAGCAGCTGCGTCGCGCCGCCTACCTCAACATGTCGGAGGACCCCTCCCACCCCTCCATGGCCCTCAACACCCGCTTCAGCGAGGTGGAGTGTCTGGCCGAGTCCCACCAGCACCTCAGCAAAGAGTCCATGTCCGGGAACAAACCGGCCAACGCCGTCCTGCACAAAGGTAGAGACGACAGCGACACCGCGTAGCTCTGCTCTGATAAAAAAAAAACCGCAGGGTTCCCATGCGTCCCGGAAAACCTAGAAAATGGTTGACCAATTTTCCCATCATGGAAAACTCATGGAAATTGAGAAAAATAGTCAAATGTCCTGGAAAAGCTTTGAGTTGTCCTGGAAAAGTATTTATCACATCATGACACCAGCTGCCAGAGCTCAGTTTGACTTTTTCAGATCCCACCAAGGATTTCTTTCCCGATCCTAGCGAGAAAACTATCGACATTGAGTTGATGAGTGTTTCCCGTATTGGACCTGTTGTCTTCTCCGATGAAGGACAGATAGATAGTGACAGAGAACTGTTGTAGGTGTGGTTTAAAAACAAAAACAACATGTTTTTTGCGTTGTTCTATGATTAAAATTGTCTTAATTTCTAAGCATGTAAGATATTATGTCATAGATAAGTTGGAGCCATAGACTGCACATCTTTAAATCAGACTTCTGGGAGAGAGAATGAGAGAGAGGAATAAACAGACACAAACTGGTTAAATGTACAAAATAAGCTGAAAAGACCACTTCTCCAAAGCATGAATGGGACGGAGGATGTGTTGGCGTGATGTCCGTCAGACTGTAGCAACTGAAAATGTCCTGGAAAATGATTTCAAGAAAAGAGTAGGAACCCTGGATAGTTTCTAATGCTCCGTCTCTCTCTCTCTCTCTCTCTCTCTGTGTCTCTCTCTCAGTGCTGAAGCAGCTGGAGGAGCTGCTGAGTGACATGAAGGCAGATGTCACCCGCCTCCCAGCAACCATCGCCCGGATACCGCCGGTCGCCGTGCGACTCCAGATGTCCGAGAGGAACATCCTGAGCCGGCTGGCGAGCCGAGGGCCCGAGACGCAGACACAGGCACAGACACAACAGGTAACACACACACACAGGATATAAACACTGTAATTAGATTATTTATACAGTTAAACAGTAAATTAACGGGTCACACTTCAGGTCAGAGTCATTATTAATCAAATTTCCTCGCCGCCATGTTTCCCTGAATTCTTTTATTCCTTGTAAATTTAAACTTAATTGGTTTAAAAATGATGAAAATGGACAAAGCGTCTTCCTTTTTCTTGGATCATTCAGAAAGTTTGAGCACAAAACAAAATAAAAACCTGTTTTGCTGATCAGTTCATTAGTGAATACTGTGACCCACTGTTTTAGAGTGAAGATCACAGTTATTATAATATATTGACCATTAATTAGATTTGCAACATGTCTAGGAAGGAGTCAGCCATGTTATTTGTCATTTTCAGGTTCAGATTTATAATTAAGGGCACCTGTGAGTGCTGTGTATTGTTTGCCAGTGGTGTTTCTTACTTTTTTTTTTACTTTATACTTCATTAGAAATTCAGCACCCAGTTTTTGTTTTTGTTCATGTGAGTTGAGCACCTTGTCTCCCATTTATAATAAATCATTTCCAGGTAATAACATGAAATAAAACCACATTTCTGATATAAAGACATTTTAAAACACAACAACAGAAGTGTTCAGCAAATGGGAATGTAGATAACTTGGAAAAGTCAAATAAAATTGTTAATTTTACAAGTCAAAACGTGATTCACCAGATCTTGAACTCGTGTCGACCTGGTGCTCTGAGCCGCTCTGAACCTGATGTGGCTTGTTTTTTAGCATGTAACGACGAGTTGGTGCGACAAAAATTGGCACATTTTTGACCAGGAAAACACCCGACTGTTGCAAATTTAATTTTATTTAATTACATCCTGTACATAAGCTGTGGTGTTGTGTGCGAAAGAGGCCGCTGGTCAGAAGCTAATGGCTGTTTCAGCTGGCAAAGCCCTTGCTTTAGTCACAACTGACGACTTGTCCTCCTTGACGTTGACCTGTAATGACCTTTGTTGACCTCTGCTGTCCCTCTACAACGTTAACTTTGTGTGTTTGCTCTCCCTCAGATGTCGCAGCAGTAGACTGAAACTCGGCTCTTTACCTCGAAAACCACCCCCTGCCTCACCTCAACATTCCTGATTGGTGCACAGCAGAATGACGGACAGCGCGCCCCAAGCTTGAAGCCACGCCCAGTTCACTCCCCTCCCCCCCTCTCGGCCCCTCCCCCCGGCCCTGGCCCCTTTGCCCTTTGCCCCTTTTGCCCCTCCCAATCCACCCCGACCACCCAACGACCCGACCCCTCCCCTAAAAACAGACTTTACAGAGTTTTTCTGGAGGATCCGACCCCTTCCCATCACCCACGTTTGAGGCTGTGGACAGAAAAGCTATTTTATTTTTTTTCCTCCTTTTTTCAATTTCTGTATTAATATTATTGATATAATGTTATTATGATGGTTTTTTTGGGACCTAAATAAAAAATGTAATAAAGAAGTTGTTTATTTGGTCAGTCGGAGGAACCCCACCGCCACCCCCCACCCTCCCTAACCTTCATAACAAAACACCAACAGTGTTTTTTACATAAAGGCAGAGCTCCTCTAATGTTATTTTAACCTTAGGACTTAAGTTTTATACATAATTTTGATTTATAAACCAAAATATATTACAGCATTGATTCCCAACCTGTGAGCTGGCGCCCACTGGTGGACAGATGAGGTACTGTACATGGGCAAAATATAGTTTGCAAACCTTTACTGCTATGGTAACAACAGGTAATTATAAAAATGAATTTAATAAACAAAACATATACTGTTAAACAATCTTGAGAAATATAAAACAGTATTTAAAAACTCATTTTAATTGTTTTATGTCAAATTAGAGCTGATAAGCCAATGATAGAAGCTTTTATTTTGACAGATTAATGGCAAAACTATTGTAAAATCCGAACTAAAAATCATATTTTTTTAAATTCCCTCTCAGCTTTTAATTGAAGGATATAACATGTTAATAAACAAACAGATTTAAAGGATCAATATGTAAAACTTTGAGTAAATCAGAGCACAGACACTTGGATATGTTGCAAACATTAATTTATTCAATCCCATGATTCCCAGGCTGTGATCTCACCTTCACACGTCAAATAAATAATTTCCAGCAGCAGGTACTGAAGCGGCACTGACCCTGAACACAACACTCAGTCTTCAGCTTTAAAACTCCTCTCTTCTTCATATTGATAATATGTACAGTCTCGTGGTGGCGGAGAAGAACCCACACTCTCCAGCACTCGAAAGGGGTTTTTTCACTCGACTCTTTTTATATATATATACAGAGGAAACACGTTCAACAAAAGAAACAAGTTTCACATTCAAACCACAGAAAAACACGAGTCGGGTTTGGGTTTTTTCACGAGACGATAGAAATAAAAACCGAACCATGATGCAGCATCGGGAGGGAAAAAATAAACGTCACAGCGAGGGAAAGAGGCCGGACAGACGGAGAAAAGACACGGGGACAGTTCCTGAAGTCGTCCTCACACTCGTCTCTTGCTGTTCCCACACTCTGTCACACCAGAAAATCCATAAACCCAGGTTTCAAAACACAAGAGCGTCTGTTTGTTCAACTCATTTACAACCGGATTTATATTAAAAGTCTGATTGTTGCAGCTTTTTGTAAACAAACGATAATGATCCTCCACAGCAAAACACACAACAGCTGCATCAATTTACAAACGTCCCCTGAACGCCTCACTTGGAGTCTGTTGATAGATGTTACAATTTACAGATGCCCCCTGAATGCCTAATATGGAGTATATCAATGGATGCTTCAATTTACAGATGTCCCCTAAATCCCTCACATTGAGATTGTATCAATAGATGCCACAGTTTACAGATAAACCCTAAACGCCTCACATCGAGACTATGATAGATTTAGTTTTCCTTTATCTTTTTCAAGACAAGAAACAAGGAAAACTAAATACTACATTCGGACATAATGAACTTCCACAATAGACTATCATAGATGTTAAAATTTACAGATGTCCCTTAACGCCTCACATTGAGACTGTATCAATTCAATAGATACTACCATTTACAGACCTACCCTAAACGCCTCACACGGAGACTATCTATAGATGCTACAAGTTACAGATGTCCCATTAACACCTCGTGCCTCACATGGAGTCTATGATTTACAGATGTCCCTTAACACCTCACATGGAGATGATAGACATTGCTACCATTTACAGATCTACCCTAAACATCTACAAGTTACAGAAGTCCCATAAACCCCTCACATGGAGACTATGGAGACTCTCTCAATAGATGCTACAATTTACAACTGTCCCTTAACACCTCACACTAAGACTTTCTGTAGATAGGCTACTACAATTTACAGATGTCCCCTAAACTCCTCACATGAAGACTAGCTACTGATAGATTGTACAATTTACAGATGTTCCTTGAATGCCTACAGAGACACAGCATCAGTTGTGGAGGGGGTTTATAGTTGTCACTGTGAAATGTGCCAATGTGAGGGGCCATCTGGGGCCCCCCTTCTCAACATGTGGGCCCCAAACCTCATGAAGCCTTTGTTTCAGGGCCGGCACAAGCTTTCATGGGGCCTATAGGCAGATTTTTTACTTGAAAGGCCCCCATTGCCACCACTACTGCCTCAGTGCCATCACACCTGACCATCTGCACACCCCCTCTGTAAATCTTACACTTATCACTTTAATTCTCCTGTAGGAATTAATTAAACCATTTGTTAGTTAACATGTTGGCATATGTTAAATATCATATATCTATAGCCTATATTGCACTGAAAAAACAATAAAATGATCAACAATAAATAATTTTAATCTCTCCTCGAGTGGGCTCCCAGTTCATGATTTGTTAATGTGGGATTATATGAGCTGATACTAAACATTGTGTTTGTGAACAAACCTGGGTCGGTGGATTTTACAGCTGACATTTACTCGGCCACCAGAGGGAGGCGACGTTTGTTACTGAGCACAATACAAGAGGCAGAAAGAGAGAGAGAGAGAGAAAAGGTCATTTAACGTTAAGTCTCACAATGTAAACTGTCCTGACGCAGTAAGCTCCACCCGTCTGGTGGCTCCCGGTGACGTGAAACAAACTGACACATCACATCACATCCAGCTGCTGCTGCTGCTCAGCTCAAGTGAAACCTGCCGGCACAGACTTTTCCCACCGGGAGAGGAGGACAGTGGAGGCACCGCAGCACATCACAGACCATGCAGGAGGGATGGTGAGGAAGAGGAGGATGAAGAGCAGGAGGAGCGCTGAGAAGAGTTTGGATTTGGATTTGGCTTCGGCGGTGTCGGCAAAGACTCGTCGTCATCCTGTGACCTGTGTGTCCATCCCTGAAGACCAGCTCAGTAGAAGAAGTACACTGAGGAAGAGGAGGAGGAAGAGGGACAAAGATGCGTTCGAGGTCATGAAAAAGAAAGAATGGCATTTCTACATTACACCAACAAGGTTTAACTTTAAAACCAGAGTAAATCCTGGTTTAAGAAATCCTGATTAACCTAATTATGATCAAATTTAAACCTCGGTTTAATATTTATCTAATCCAAGATTACGTTAAAACCTGTTCCAACAACATAAAATTAAGAGAGATTGAATTTAGCACAGTTTACTTTTGTCATTTAAAAAACCTTTAAACTCGGGTTCAAACTGGGATCTTAGACCGTTGAGGATGTTTAACATTTACAACTTGTTTTTACTGTGTTTTTCAGATGAATCAACCAAAATCAAGTTCCTCAAGGAAAACTGAGAGACAGATTCAACCCATGTGAGTTTTATGATCCAGATAACAGTTCACACAGGAAACTGTTTAAGAGATAAACAACAAAGGAGGAAAATATGCATCAGAGTTTGGGTTTAATTTCAAACCTGATTTTACTAAATTCTGAGTCAAGTCAATCTTGGATTAAATTAAATGTCAGTGGTTTAATCCCGCCACTGTGCTGTGATCAGTGATGGGAATAACGGCGTTAAAATAAACGGCGTTACTAACGGCGTTATTTTTTTCAGTAACGAGTAATCTAACTAATTACTATTTCCACCGTTACAACGCCGTTACCGTTACCGACAATTAAATGAGGCGCGTTACAAACTACTCAGTGAAGCCGTTGTCCTCCGACTTGGCTCATCTCAGCCACAGAAGCTGCTAAACTGTTTTTCTTTTTCCTCCCCCCAATTCCAATCCGTTCCCTAAAGACTCAAGCCCTGAACCCTCACTGACTAAAGTGACGTCAGCTCTAAGTGACAGAGTGTGAGAGTCTGTGAGGGTCCAGATGCTGTAAACATGAATGGAACAGCACTTACCCACTCTCACGACACGTTACCTTGACAACAAAATGTTTTTAACTCCACCCTTGGACCGATAAATTTACTGTACTTTCAATACGCACAAGGTGTGCGAGGGGGGCGGACTCAAAACAAAATATTCCTGGATCAGATCTGATCAAATCATCATCAATAATCACAAACTGCACGTTAACACTGACAGTAAACTTCTTCTTTTCTTTTTATTTATTCCTTCTTTTTGGCTCCTGTCCTTTAACAATAAAGAGACTGGCGGAGCTCTCTCTGACTACTTGTGTTAATTTCTTCTTTTTTTAACACTTGCGTTCCGACGGCATCCCATGTGTTATGGTTTGACTTCACAACGCTATGAACTGTGGGTAATTCCCCTACCCAAAGTCAGCATCGGTGCTGACTTACGGTAAGGGGGCAGTAAGGGCTCATTCCCTGACTCACTGACTTGATGATCTGACAATGGAACAGCCCTCACACACTCACGGACTTCCCGTGAACGCGCCTCTAAGTCAGTGAGTCCGTGAGGGGTCGGATTGGAATTGGGCCCTCCTCTCCTTTGGTGAGGGGAGGGAGGAGGAGGGAGGGACGAGACAACCACATAAGTGATGCTGATTGGTTGAGGCAGAGTAAGGTTTCATGCTAAGCCAATCAGAGGCAGTGTTCAGTTTGTACACAAACCACACACGCACGCAGTTTAGCCTCACACACACAGACTAGCAGAGGGAAGCTGCAGAGATCGGAGGGAAAGTACAGACACTACTTTAATCTCCTTGAGGTAAAAGACAAGAACATGTGAGGTGTAGCTACATTATGTCCCGGAGCGAAGTGTTTGTCCTGAGCTTCTGCTCACCTGACTCTGTGCAGCTTCTTCATTAAATCCAAACAGTCCGACACAGCGACGCACTGCTCCTTTAAACTCTAAAGTCTCTGCAGCTCATCAGCCCGGAACTCTTCCAGAGCAGCTACAGCAGCATTGTGACCTCAACCATGGTTGATGAGAGCAGAAATGTTGTTGTTGTAGTGAAAATGGGCGAGCTCGTGAAGACACGAATTTACACAAAGTCAAAACGAGCGTTAAATCGCGTATCTCGCGTTCGGTCGCGCGTCACAACTCGAGCGAAAAAAAAGTGTTCCTGAAATAGACGAAGACGCGATGGTCCTGTCGCCCCAAAAGAATCGCGTGTATTGCGTCGCAAAAAAAAAAAAGTCGCGTATACCGCGTCTCGCGCCTAATCGCGTCTCGCGCCTAATCGCGTCTTTGCGTCACGGCCTTTTACACCGCGGACGTAACGAATAAACGGTGACGGTGTGAACGAACAACATAGAACAGGACCAGACGTGGCGTTGTTTCCTATTTTCACCGACAGCTCCACTCTCCCTTACTTACACTAACTACTGTTATTGTTGAGGCCAGAGAATTGTGGGATTTGTAGTTTTTGACTAATCACAGGTTGTGCTCTTTCTTTTTTGTGATTTTCCCGGTTCACACATGTTTTTTTTTTAGGGGCAAATGCGAGACTAAAATTATTTAAGACTTGAACACAATAATTCAACAAATTTAAGACATTTTAAGACCTAAAATTTAGATTTTCAAATTTTAGATTTTTTAAGACCCCGCGGATACCCTGTTATTTCATATAAAAGATTAAGTGCATACATATTTAATGATGCTGTGTATTATATATTATATATTTAAGACCATCTTTGAATTTTCTAATAAATGTAATACTTTTTAAGGCCTTAATTTTAGATACATGAATTTAAGACTTTTTAAGGATCCGCGGATACCCTGAGAAGTTGTGCGCTCGCAGCAGGACAGATAATCAGATGGATAATCGGTAAAGTTAATAATTTCACTTAATGTGGCCATGAATAAATTAATTTCGATGTTTCCTGTTATTGTTGCCCAAACGCAAATCTTGAATAGGTCTCCACTGTTTTCACATTTAAAAAGGTCTTTGTTGTCTTTGTACAGAGACAATATGAGATTTGCTTGTAGGCAGCCACAGCACTTAAAAAACCCACTGTAACCTATTTTCATAGGCACACCAGCCTCGCTTTCAATAAAACACACACTCGCATTCCATAATTGCGATCAGTGAAATATATGAAAACAATAAAATACAATTTAAAAATGCCCTTGGAAAGAAAAAGTAACGCAATAGTTACTTTCCCTGGTAACTAGTTACTATTATAGTGAAGTAGTGGAGTTACTAACTCAGTTACTTTTTGGAAGAAGTAATTAGTAACTATAACTAATTACTTTTTAAAAGTAACGTTCCCAACACTGGCTGTGATGAAGATCTTTATAAACTAAACATTGATCCTGTCTGTCTCAGGTCTTTAACATGGTTCAGATGTTTCGGTTTCAATGTAGATCTTGAGCTCTCAGGTGTTTAATGTTACGTAGTTTGGCCTGAAGGTGGCGCCAGAGGAAAATCAATAAAACATCATCACAAAACTGTGAATGTTGACAGGAAATATCAAGGACATCCAGACTTTAGATTTTAAAGACACATTTATGACTGAGTCCTTCCTTATCAGCTAATAAACATGTATTTATTTATTTAGCCATGAGAGTTGCAACCTCAAATTTCATTGTTTGCACAGCTCACAATCACAATAAAGGAATTTGACTGAATTGAGCTATAAAAGTCACTATTATGCAATATTTGTTTATTCATCATGATGTCTTCTACTTGATGTCTTCTACTTTATATAGTAATATCAACATTTACCTAACTGATTTCTAATGAATGCTAAATGGAGGAACTTAAAGCAAAACACAAAAGTTTTCCTGACCGTTGATAAAGTTTGTGTTGTGTGTGAATGTTTGTGTTTGTTTTCAGTGTTGCTGACACTTACTGAAGACGACGCCGACACATATAATACCTATAATGGCCATGATGATCATCATCTGTTGGGAAAACAAACAAATATCAGAACATTAGAACAAAGATGACAAATAAACTCATCACTCTAATAATACTTAATATTACTGCTACTAATACTAATAATACAGGAGATTAACAGGAAGTGTTACCAAACATTAGTTTCTGTTCATGTTGTTGTTGTTATATCAGGAACTGTGGAGTCGTCATGTGTCAGCGTTTTTATTTAGAATTATAATACTTTTCTCACTTTCTTTACTGAGATATGAAGATAAACCCAAAAATAAATCCACACGATGACACGAGCAGCAGGGCAGCTGACAGACAGAAAATCACATCACTTCTGATGGGGGGAGGGCGAGAGAGATTAACAAGAACAAGGGGATAGAGAGAGAGAGAGAGATTGGTTGTGGCCTGTTGTGTGTTTTTGTGCGACGAGAGAAACAAGAAGGAAGAGAAACCAGATGTTCGTGGACTGGCTGTGAGCTTGTGAAATGAATGAATGAATGTATATGTGTGTGTGTGTGTGTGTGTGTGTGGGGGGGGGGGTTACATCATGAGCCACAGCTGGCTCTCTAATCCCCCCCTGTCTCTGTAATCCAGATTCGGATTTCTCTCTGACTTCCTGGTCGCTGTCACTCAAACTCTCCTCTGATTTAATCCTCCTCCAGCTCCCTGAACGCCAGCTCCTGATTGGACGACACGAGTCCGCTCTGTCTGTTCCACGAGGGGCGGAGTCAGATGAAGCCGAAGCAGAGATAAAAATGGATTGGCAGCTGATGGATGGATGGATGGATGAACGGATGAAGGTGGAGGCTGAGAGGAGAATCCAGACCTGGCGCCTCTTTGCTTTATTGAGTTGTAGGTTTAACTGAACGTTTCCTGATCCAGTTTGTTTCGAAACATTTAAACTGAAACTATTGAAAATCTAACAAAATTCTATACTCACTTTATTACGTATATATGGGCTCAACCTATATGTCGATATATGAACATATTCCTGTTTCTAATAGTATCATGTATAATTTTAACATCATATATAGAAATTCAATATATATCGATATATTACTTTAGTGTGAGGGCCTGCTGGAAGTTCCCATCAGATGATGGTCACGAAGGGATGGACATGGTCAGTAAATAATTCTCAGGTCGGTTGAGGCCCAAAGTGGCAAAGAAAATGTCCCTCAGACCTCCATCACCAGAACCTGAACTGTTGATACAAGGATGGATCCATGTTTTAATGATGTTTATGTCAAGTTTTGACCAAATCCTTCAGAATGGACCAGACGAGAAGCTGTCCGCTTCATCCTCAGGTTTCTGGTTCTCTATTCTATTCTCTATTGTGGTAGTCCATCTATCTCAAGGTTGAACATGTTCAAATTTGAATATGTTGGACCTCCAAGGTTGAACATGTTGGACATCCAAAGTTGGACAAGTTGGACCTCCAAAGTTGGACAAGTTGGACATCCATGGTTGAACATGTTGGACCTCCAAGGTTGAACATGTTGGATCTCTATGGTTGAACATGTTGGACCTCCATGGTTGAACATGTTGGACCTCCAAGGTTGAACATGTTGGATCTCTATGGTTGAACATGTTGGACCTCCAAGGTTGAACATGTTGGACCTCCATGGTTGAACATGTTGGACCTCCAAGGTTGAGCATTTTGGACCTCCAAGGTTGAACATGTTGGACCTCCATGGTTGAACATGTTGGACCTCCAAGGTTGAGCATGTTGGACCTCCAAGGTTGAACATGTTGGACCTCTAAGGTTGAACATGTTGGACCTCCAAGGTTGAACATGTTGGACCTCTAAGGTTGAACATGTTGGACCTCCAAGGTTGAACATGTTGGACCTCCATGGTTGAACATGTTGGACATCCAAAGTTGAACAAGTTGGACCTCCAAAGTTAAACATGTTGGACCTCCAAGGTTGAACATGTTGGACCTCCAAGGTTGAACATGTTGGACATCCAAAGTTAAACATGTTGGACCTCCAGGGTTGAGCATGTTGGACCTCCATTGTTGAACATATTAGACCTCCAAGGTTGAACATGTTGGACATCCAAAGTTAAACATGTTGGACCTCCAAGGTTGAACATGTTGGACCTCCATTGTTCAACCTATTAGACCTCCAAGGTTGAACATGTTGGACATCCAAAGTTGGACAAGTTGGACCTCCAAGGTTGAACATGTTGGACATCCAAAGTTGGACAAGTTGGACATCCAAGGTTGAACATGTTGGACATCCAAAGTTGCACAAGTTGGACCTCCAAGGTTGAACATGTTGGACCTCCAAGGTTGAACATGTTGGACCTCCAAGGTTGAACATGTTGGACCTCCAAGGTTAAACATGTTGTACATCCAAAGTTGCACAAGTTGGACCTCCATGGTTGAACATGTTGGACCTCCAAGGTTGAACATGTTGGACCTCCAAGGTTGAACAAGAAGTGTGAAGCTTTTCTGCACCACAGCTGTAGACAGTGGTTACCTGAGTGACCACAGCCAGTCCGTCCATTCTTCTTTGACGTCCTTCAACTGCTGCTCATCGGACACTTTTTGTTGTTGACTCTATTCTGAGTTAAACCTCCAGAGACGGTTGTGAGTTAAATCCCAGATGAGTCGCTGTGATCACATCCTGAAGGTCCTGACCTGTATCTGCTGCCACGTGATTGGATGCTGATTGGATCATTGCATGAATAAGCAGGTGGACAGGTGTTTTCTGTGTCTAGTAGGCTACTGCCGCCTGAGTGAGACTGATGCATGATGGGAAACACACAGTGACACCCACCTTGCAGTTTTTCCACCAGTATTTGTTCTTGAGTTTGGCGGCGCTGCTCTCGAACTGCGAGGCTCCGGCCTGCAGGGCGTCAGCCCGGTCGTCCAGCTCCGACAGCTTCTGGTCCCTCTCCAGGACTTTGTCCACGTTCACGCGCATGATGTCCACCACCTGAGGGACGGAGACGTGTTTAAGTCTTTCTACTGGGAAACACATTTAGTTTCAAGACAAATCTAGACTGACACCGTCCCTCCTTTTCCTTTTTATTCCTCTTTGAATTAATGACATTTAAATTTACGCTTTTCCAATTAAACTTTGAGTTCTTTAACCATACTTTACATTTTACATGCCACAATCATGTCATACTTGGCTTTTATTTAACAAATATATAGTAATTTACATGCAAAAGTTAAAAAGAAAGCTGAACTCAAACTTCTGCCTCATATTTTACTCAATTTTCTATACTCTTTAAAGCTCTCTTAATGTGACTTGAATTTTATTTCTATATATGCTTTTGTCTATTCTGTTAATCAACAACTTAACATCATATTTTCATGTATTTGTCATTTTAGTTTCAAATTTTCTTTTTTGACTTTCCCTTTCCCTTTATTTTATTATTTAGGGTCTGTTTATTCTTCACAGAAAGGGAAAAACATCTGTTTAAATCACATCCATATTTGATGCAATTTTGTTTGTAATGTTTTTTATAGCACAAAACATCTGTTGTTATTTGTTTTCCCTTTTTGTTTATGTTGTTTCAGGCTGAACATTTTGTTTCCGTTGACTAAGAATTTAGTGAATTTGGACTTGAACTCCATTAACATTTGTCTTTTTTTTTGTCTCTACATCATGATTAGGTCTCATCTTGTCCTCACCTCGTCCACCTGCGCCTGTGTCTGCTGCAGTCGTCTGTTGCTGGTCAGGTTGGGGGCCGGGGCCGCGGGCCCCTCGCCATCAGCTCCTGGAGTACCTGCGTCAGGAGTCGACCTGCAGGTGTGGCCAAAATAAAGAAATAGAAGCAGCGCACAATCACGAAATTAGACTTAATTAAAACTTAAAGTTAACAAATATTAGCAAAACTTTATGTCACTGATCACACAAGACAGAGTAATATAAAGTTTGTAATGATTTAACAGAGGAATAAAACAATTCGTAGTGTATTTATTGACTATTTTGAAACTAAAAGTTATTTACTTTACTTACTGAAGTAAAGTTTCAGATACAGGACTTTTCATATTGTAGTTTTAGTAGTAGTTTTGATGTAGTATAGTACTGCTGTTTTTGCCTTACTATTACTTGGACTCATACTTGTACTGTAACAGAGTATCCCTACAATCATGTGATGCTGTAATTTTCACGTTATATCATATATCAATAAGTAAATAATAAATAACACTACTCAAGTAACATTTTAAATGTAGGACTTAACAAAATAAAAGTCAATAAAACCTAAAACAAATCATCAAGTTGTATTAATGAAGTATACTACTGCTAATATTGCTTTACTTAAGTATTTATTTACTTTTATTCAAACAAAGATTTAAATTCTAACATCTGCAACATTTCCTAAACTTTTAAGTTTACAAAAAGTAAGTAAATAAAATTTGAGTATTAGCAGTAGCATCAGTATAGTATTGTTGATTTTATTGTATTAAGAGTATTTCTATACTGTTGCTTCTGGTATATTATTTAGTACTTATTTTCCTTTACTCAAGGTAATTTTAAGTTCTTGTCATTTCACATTAGTAGTATTAATATATTGTAGTCTTGTGCTACTTCTACTTTGTCACTGTGCTGTTGCTGCTGTTACTTCAGTGAAACGTCTGAGTACTTTGTGATTTGGCAGCGAACTAATGAAATAGAAACAGTCGGAGCAGCATGAATTATAAAAGCCAAACTCTAATTCAATAATAGAAACATGACTCATCTGAGTTTTGGCCTCTGCCCATACAATCAAAGTATCAGAGACAGAGAAACTGAGAGTGAGTGAGTGAGAGAGAGAGAGAGAGAGAGTGAGAGCTCAACCACACAAACACACAATCCAGCAACATGTAACTTCACCTACACACACACACACACATACTGTACACACACACACACACACACACACACACACACACACACACACACACACACACACAGGTGAAGTGATGCACAATGTAGGAAGCAGCAGTTTGTGTCACTGCCAGAGATGGACAGAGTACTCGACCCCAGTACTACTTCAGTAAGAGTACAAATACTACTGGTCAAAATTTTGTAAAAGTAGCTCAGTTGACATGTTACTCGAGTAAGAGTAAAAAAAGTACTTGCTTTTAAAGGTACTTAAGTGTCCAAAAGTACATGCTTTTACATGTACTTTAAGTACGAGTAAGAGTAAATTTCTTATTTTTCACATCAGTGAGTTACTATATTTTTTTCTAAATGAATTTAAGGAGCTTTTAACTCTTGTTTCTGAGAATGAACTCTTTGAAACCACCTACACTGATGTGCTGCTTTTAGGGGTTAGGGTTTCCTTCTTTGACAAACACAGCTTGTGTCCAATAGTATTTCAGCCTTCCTAGAAATTAACTTGAGTAAAAGTAAAAAATATTTGTCTTGGAAATGTATTCAAGTTAGAGTAATAAGTACCAAAGAAATCTAATATTTACTCCACTACTGTCCACCCCTGGTCACTGCCTGTGCTGCGAAACACACAGGGTTGATTTCCAGAGGTAAAATGGAGAGAGATTAGTGCAGCAGCAGCAGCAGCAGCAGCAGCAGCAGCAGCAGAGGCTCCGACACAGAGGACTGGATTTGACTGATGGAGATAAACATGCACGCAATAACACCCCCACCCCCACCCACCCCTCATCCAACCAGGAGAATAAATCAAATGAAATATCTTGTTCATCTTTGTGTCTTTTTATTTTAAAGGTATTTACGAAGCCTGTGAACTCAATACAGTGTGTATGTGTGATGTGGAAGTGTGCGTCCAGTTAGTGTAAAGTGGGGACAAACACTTCGATCAGTCGGTCGATCACAATATTGATGGATAGTTGTGATTCAGCCGGTGAGTCATGGTAACATTTCTGCAGTGTAACAGGCTATAGCTGCAGCCCAGAACACATCCACACCTTTCACAAGTTTAATCTTAGCAAAATAAAAACACATAAAACTAATTTATGGAAATATAAATTCATATCTAACATGAGTAGTTTACACACAGAGGCACTGGATGTTTCTATTTGAATTAAAAAAGAAACAAACTTCAATTCAGGGTTTTAAAAAAACAAATATTTAACAATTTCAGAGGTTTGCAAATAATTTAAAATGAATCAAGTACTCACATCTCAGCGGCAGGACGATGGAGATAATCTGAGTCCGAGAGAGAGTGAGGGAGGGTGAGAGAGATATAAAGGGAGAGAGAGGTGGAGAGAGAGTGAGAGAGACAGAGAGAGAGAGAAATAGAGAGACACTCTGGTTGAATATAAATGAAGGAGGATGACTCGAATCTTCTCTGTGTCTGGTCTTGATTCACTTTCCCTTTCAAACAAAACAAAAAAAATTACAACTGAAGCAGCTGCCCAGACTAAAAAAAAAAAAAATCATGTGCGTCACACACACACACACTGTTCCAGTCAGAGGCTCAGTCTAATACCTCGAACGGAAATCATTATTTGATTCAGGGTGTTGCTTAAAATAGCTCCTCACTCAGGCCACAGACACACTGTCGTCGGTCTGTAGGTGAAAGTTGTAGTAGTAGTAATAGTGTGTACGTTCAGTTGCTTTAAATATTAAATGAACAGCTTTGTTTTTCACCCAAAGTACTAGTATTTCATCTGAAGCTTCATTTATTCATTTATCACTTCTCCACCCCACACACAAACACACACACACACACACACACACACACACACACACACACACACACACTGATGATTCAGTATCTTCCACAAGAAACTACTGTATTCAATGCAATGTTATGCTACATTATATTGTGTTGCTCATACAATTTAATACATTGTGGTAGGTTGGCTATATGCTAAACTGGTTTGCTATTACGTGTTATATGTTCATATGTTTGTTTGTGTGTGTGTGTGTGTGTGTGTGTGTTATATGTTATATGTATGTTACTATGATATACTATGTAATATGTAGCCTGTTACTATGTTATATGTATGTTACTATATAGGTATGTTACTATGATATACTATGTTATACTGATGTAGATAGATAGATAGATAGATAGATAGATAGATAGATAGATAGATAGATAGATAGATAGATAGATAGATAGATAGATAGATAGATAGATAGATAGATAGATAGATAGATAGATAGATAGATAGATAGATACTCTATAAATCCAGTAGGGAAATTCAGGTGTCTCTCGCTCATCCAGACAATTAAAAACAATTAAAACGCAGACCAGTAGGCCTACATACAATAAGGGGACAATAACATAAAATAAAATAAAGAAAGAAACACAAATGAGGCAGTACAGTACACTACAATACAAGTGGAGCTATAGAATAAAATCACAGTATAAGTGCAATGTATGTTACTATGTTATACTATGTTACTATGTATGTTACTAGTTGTATTATGTTATGCATGTTACTGTGATATACTATGTTATATGTAGCCTGTTACTATGCTATAACTTATGTTACTATGTTATAGGCTACTATGTTATACTATTTATATTAGTAGGCTATGTTATACTATGTTATGTATGTTACTATATGTAATATGTTGCCTGTTACTATGTTATATGTATGTTACCATATAATAGGCTACAATGTTGTATGTTACTATGTTATACTATGTTATATGTATGTTACTAAGTTAAGTATCTGAATGTTATTTCCACTGTTTCCGTTAATGTTGTTGTTGTTGTTTTTTCCTCCCTACACTTTCTTTTTGTTTTTAATGTAATATCTTTATTTAAAATTCACACAGAACACAGTAGAAATGTAAACATAAAACATAATATAAACATATTTTACAACACCAGCAACAATCAAAAGGCACAATCTTGAGTATGATAAATTGTCTCTTGTAACTCTCAGGTTTGTTGATTATTGATTTATTATATTGTCCTAATTGATACAAATGAACACACCTCTGTCTGCACTGTGATTGGAGGGTTTATTGTAGCCTACAACTGTTATTGGCAACATCTTACAGTATAAATATCATTTTTGTTGGATTAATAATAATAAAATAACCCCGTGCAGTCCCAGAATGCATCGCTGCTGTGTTCGTTGTGTCACCATGAACACACAGCAGAGGGTTTATTGTCTGAGCTCAGTGTTTAACGTGCTGAAGCAGCAGCAGCAGCAGCAGCAGCAGCAGCAGCTCGTCTGTTTTCCCTCAGCAGCTCTTTCTTCTTGATCTTCTGCTGTTTCTGTGTCTGTTCCTCTTCATCGATTTTGCTGTGGAGTTTGTTTGTTTGTTTGTTTTGCTGCTCTGGACCTGAGTCCTGACTCATGGAGCCGTCTGAGGTTTTATATCGGATCATTACAGGTGGAAGAAAACTGAACTCTCACCAATGAAACTGATGATTGTAATGAGTTTATCTCATTAATCAAATGCCTCCAATAAATTTCAGGTTACATATTTTATCCACAATCAAATATAATATTCACCACCTGTGTAAATTCTTTAATAAAGTATTTTCTTAGATCACTGTGACCCTTGACCTTTCATTCTGGACTGTAAGTTCACGTTTGTACCAAATTTGCTCAAGTTGTTAATAGAAATTGCACTAACAGGGCCACATTTGTGTTTTGTGACGTCACTACGATCTTTGACCCCAAATCTCATTATTCATTCTTGAATCCAAGGAAACAAAGTTTGTGCCGGATTAGAAGAAGTTCCCTTGAGTTTTTATTGAGATATGGATAAAATAATTATTTCAGAGTACATGGGTTAATGCGTTTTACTATCAGTAAAATTCCAATAATTGATTAATTGGCCGATATTCCTCATGATATATAAACAAAGTTTTTTTTTTTTTTTACAGTGATCCCCAAATATTGTTCAAATACTTGTGATAAATATAGTATGTTTGAGGCTTTGACACTTTGTGCTTTGCAGTAAACTACTGGAAAATGTCAATTAAATTAATTTTAAAAAAAATGGTAGAAAAAGGTGAAAAGCCTTTAATGCAGTGGTTCTCAACCTTTTTTGGCTTGTGACCCCATTCTGACATCACAAACTTCTGGCGGCCCTGTAAATCAAGATGTGCCAGCTCATTTTTATATGCTGCATTTTATTTGAACACAATTTATATTCAATAAAGTGAAAGTACAGAATACAGTTGTTTAAGATTGTGTGTGGTGTTTTTAATCATAATTTTAAAAAGAATAATATAGTTTAACATATTTTTATCAGTATTTTCTTTTTTTTAATCAATTACTAGACATTTCAGGTGACCCCATTTGAATTTCAGGCGACCCCAAAGGTTGAAAAACACTGCTCTAATGAATAATGACACACTTTGTTTGTGGAGCAAACCTATAGAAATGAGAATGAACACAACACTAACTATTTTTTTCTCTCTAGTGGATCAACCAGTACAAGGACGTCATTTCTAAATTAAACTTAGTTTGTAGTTCACCTGCAGAGTTTAAAGACACAAAAAAGGTCTTTACATCAGTTAATTGGCCAACACAGAAGCTGATACTGATATGACAAAGACTATAATTAACTGGTCTGGTCCTACGTTTTACTGTGTGTTATTAACACTTAAGGATGTCAATATATGTATAATGCATGCTCTAAATAAAGCTAAAGGCAAATGTAATGTAGTAGGCAAGTAGTGCAAAGCAGAAAACCCATTGAACACAACATAAAGAACAGACGGAGACAACAGTGGCTCTTGAACGTCCTTTATTCGGTGCAGCTTCAGTGAACTGATCAGACGTCAGCTCAGGAGGAAACGAGTCAAAGACCTCATGAGATCAAACCTGTGAGGAAACAACCTGCCACACACACTCACACTCACAACAACAACAACACCAACACCTGTACAGTATTTCACTCATGCATTTAGTCGTTATTAGGAGTTATTAGTGCCTTGCTCGGGGACATGCTGACAGACCGAGCCTGTCTCAGAGTTAAAGTATCAGCTGATTAATTTCTGTCTCGTTTGTGTTTTTCGTGTCTCCACGAGGTCTCCGAGTCGTCTCCTCCTCTCACTCTTTGTTTGTTTGTTTGCTGTTCTCTCCGTAGATGCTATTTACATTCAGATAATATAGATCGACAGTTCAGTTAAAGCAGCAGCTGTACAGTTCATCATGAGGTGACTGATGTTTGTTGTATCTACTATTTATCGCACGCTTTGTTGCGGTTTTGCTTTTGATTCTCGTTGACATTTCAAAGGAACAATCTTGACATTTTGACCTTTAACCCTTCGCTTTTCTTCTCTGGTTAAAGTTTGAAGTAAAAGCAAAAGGATGTGAAAAGAAGCTCAGAGAAGAAAAGAAAAGAAAAAAGCTCCAGAAATTGTTCCTTGAACGCCTCTTTGTGTGTTTTTCTTACGGTGAAACATGGCAGGTTACTGGATAAGCAGACATTCATTTAATGAGAGATGTGATGATGGTTGAATGATGGTGAAACTGTAAAACATTCACTGAGCATGTCGACAAAGACACAAAAACTGGCACAAATATGATTAAAATCATGTTTTTTAACGCTTTTTTTTGTTGGATGTTGCTGCTGATTCAATATATACAAGTCCTAAAACAGGAAATTAATGCTTATTTAAACGTTTCTAATGCCACTTCTACTGCTATGATATTACTAGTGGCTCAATCAACAGCTAAAATCAATTAAATCACATAAATAAAACCTTAAATCTCAGGAGCCTGAGCTAAATGTACAGTACATCATAGGAACATGAGGCGTACAGCGTTATTAGTCCACAGCCTTGTTATTTACACGTTGAGCCTTTACAAACTGTACATCGTCTTAAAATAGGTTTCTCAAAGAAAATAAATAAGCTCTTCAATTTCTGTCTCAAAATCACAGACAAATCCAACAAAATCTGCCACAGGACAGGATTTATTTAGTGTGTTTTTGGGTGAAGCTGATTGTTTGGGATTTTGAGGGCAATCGATTGATTGATTACATTTTTTATTAGGAAATTCTACCACCAATTTCTTTTATTTGGCTTCTAATGCTGGCCAGCTCTCTAATGAAACGTGACACCTTCTCTTTAAGTTCAGAGGGAAAATACACTGCAGCCAAGAAGTGGATTCATCACAATTTCAAACATATTAATAAACAGATGAACGAATAAATAAATAACAGGTTCAGATTTGTCACTTTTACAGGATGTATTGACAAAGCTTTGTGGCACAGATCTGAGGAAACTTGATTTAATGTTTCCTGTGACCTCTGTGATACTTCTTCTTGGAAGAATTGTCCACATCACAGGAAAATCCTTTTTGGGGGAAGAATATTAAATCTATTTATGGCTCCAGACTAAGTTTTTTTGGAGCAGAAAATCTAGGGGCGCACATTGTAAAACGATTTATAAAGCAAATATTCACATTTCCCTTTTCAGTCATGATCCTCACACACATTGGCCTTTAATTTCATTTCATTTATTGGATCTCCATTAGCACCAGCACATTAGCATAGCTATTCTTAGTGGAGTCCAAACATTAAGTCAAAATTGTCTATTATCAGAAACCAGATTCATTCTCTTTCAGTGTTAAAACAAACAAACACAAAAAAAAATCGAATTTACTGGTTGTACATGCGCAAGTAGATAAAAAATTACTTGCAATGTCTCAAATTTTAGGGGCAAAAGGGCCCCATTGAGGGGCAGTCTGGAGGCTTTAATTAAATGTATTGTTTAATGTAAAAGAAAGTCACATTTTAAAGAGTTTGACTCCAAATAGTCTAAAAAACTGTAACTGCAGATCAAAATCAAGAATTTTATTCCGTGTTTGTTGGTTTGATTCATAAATTACATATGGAATATTATTTTTTAACTTAATTTTGGTTAATTATTAATAACGTTTCTATTGTTTACTGTGACATTAAAGCAGATATCAGTGGAATGTTTTTGTTAATATAAGTCCTAAATAGTCCTATTTTCCGTCAGCAATCACTTACATGAAGTATTTCAGCCTAAACACGAGTCTCTCCGTCACTCTGCTCTGCTGTAACCCGAGGAGAAAATTTTCCTTGTGGGATACAAGTGTTATCCAATGAGGGGAGAGAACGGCATGAAGGGCTGTGTGTGCAGCCAAGGGATGCGCGTGAATGTGGTGACGTAGCACGAGGACCAATTGATGCCTGACAAGGGCGGGGGCTGCTAACTCATGGTGCGTTCAAGGAAACTCGTACTTTGTGTTTTTCCTTCCTGTGAAGTCATACCAGTTCGATCTGGTACGAGTTCACGGGTCGGAAGTTACGAGTGGCCGTTATAGGGAACTTTCACAGACAACAGGACGGTAAAAACACGAGCTACGGGTTACCTGGAACGCTACCAAGTCGTAGTTGTGACTTGAAGCTGTAACTTACGGTTTCAAAAGCCTGCCTTGAACACAGCATTAGCCGAAACGGCCGTGCCCTTGATATCTGCTTTAAATAGAAAACAGGTGGATTACACCTTTAGGAGATTCATCCAAATGAATAAAAAACATTTTAAATGTTACATTTTCAGAGAAGGTGTCATATTCCTTGTTTATTGCATATCTATTTAAGGCATGTTGGGCTTTAATAAGTGGAGAATTTCTTTGCAAAATTAATTTTTCATCTCATAGTTTTTCTGCACTGAAAATGCTGGGTGAAGCTTCTTCTTCTTCTTTTACACGTTAAAGCTGCTGCGCATCAGAAAAATAGAGAATAAAAAAACAAACATTTCATCAGAATAAGTGGAAATAAATCATAACAACTAGAGCTTCTTCACGCTCATGTGCAAACTATGTGTTTGTGCGCTGCCTCCTCTCTGTGCTCACACCTTAAAGGCTTCACGACAGAGACTGTGCAAATAATTGGATCCTGCATCGAGACAGGATCAGTGTGCAAACGTGGGAAAAGAAAGAAAATGTGTCCTGTTTGTGTCTCAGGGCACGAAAACAGAAGCAGCCACTGTTTCTATTCTGTTTGGGTTTTTTTTTTAAATAAGGAAATTATATTTTGGTGGAAGTTTCCTGTCTCCTTAAACTGACACAAATCCACATTTCAATTATCGGTAATTAATTTACAGGCCGTTAATTACGTGATAATGTCAAGAAATAGCCAAGAAATAACAATTAACTGCGTCATAATGTCTAGAAATAGCCTAGAAATAACGGTCAATTTCATAGTAATGTCGAGAAATAGAGCCAGGAAATAACGATTGATTGCGTAGAAATAGTCTTAGTGGAGAAAAATTCTGGCCTTTCCCAAAAAAATTCAAAGCATGAAAAGCATGTGGGATGTTTATGAAAAACATGACGTTAACTATGAAATTGACTGTTATTTCTAGGCTATTTCTGGACATTTCTACACAATTATTTGTTAATTCTTGACTATTTATTGACATTATCACGTAATTAACGGCCTAAATTAAAGGGTTACCTCATTATCTAAATCTCTGTGACCATAACAGAGCCTCTAAGAGAAGCTTAAAGCTCGATATCAGACCTTTTTTTACTTTAATTTTCTTTACATCTGCTGATTTTAAACTCATTTCTACTTCAGATCGACAGAAGAAAACTCCTGCACATGTGGAGTTTTTTTTTTTTTTACATTCTTTTAAAACAACTTGTTTTAGTTTCCACAACTTTAGTCCCCGCCCACACGTACACTGGTGCTTTTCTTTTTTATATACATCGACTTTACGCTGTTGACTCGCAAACGGTTTTACAGTAACTCACAGAAAAATTATCTTTTGCAAAACTCTTGAGTCGTTTCTACAGGAACCGGCGACGCCTCTTTACAAGCCTCTGATTGGCTGACGTGGCCTCACAGTCGCCGTGACATCACCACCTGTTGGTTTGACATGCTCTCAACAGATTATTATATGTTTTTGTTCTGTTTTGTTTTGTTTTGTTTTATCCCCTCAGGTGAAGCACCGGTGTACGTGTGGACCGTGGGCTCACACACGTCGTGTCGGTACCGGCTGCGTGTGTGTGTGTTAGGGTTTCCTCCAGGTGAGGGGGGGGATGGCGGCGTTGGCGTCGCAGTACGAGTCGTTGCCCTCGGCGTCGGCGGGTAGAGCCGGCTTCTTCCTCTCCTCCCTGTCGCCGTCGGTGTCGTCGACCGTCAGCGTGATGAGGGAGCCGGACTTCCTGTGAGCCGAGAGGAGGAGAAGAAGAAGAGGAGGAAGAGGGAGGTCAAAGGGATAGTTCACCCAAAATTGAAATTGCACTCATTATCTACTCACCCTCATGTGGACTAAGGGCTTGGAGAAGTTTCAGAGTCCTCCGTGGCTTCTCTGAGTTACAGGGGGTCTCGGCGTAGCAGTGCATGTCCATATAACGGTTTGCAAATGGATACCAACTGTCTTCGTAACAAAAAGACACACCAAAAAACATCCAAATACCTCCATGCTGCTCGTATGTAACGTCCGTCTTGTATTGAAGCCCCGACATGCGAAATTGTTCCGAAAAAAATTAAATAAGTCTATATTTCAAGCTTGTTTGTAGCGGAAGCTCCTCTTCATGGTCCGCCCAAATAGAAGTGGTATCCATTTGCAACCGTCATGTGGACATGCACTGCTGCACGGAGCCCCGCTGTGACTCAGAGAAGCCACGGAGGACTCTGAAACTTCTCCCAGCCCTTATTCGACATGAGGGTGAGTAGATAAAATTAAATTTCAATTTTGAGTGAACTATCCCTTTAATAACTGTCAAAGTACTTTGGTACTTTTTGTAAACTCTTATTTTGAAGTGGAGTTTTTAGTCAGGCCGGATTAATAATCTTTTTGAAAATGTGATAGATGATCATACATTATTTAAAGGAATAGTTCACCAAAAAATGAAATTCAGTCATTATTGACTCACCCTCATGCTGATGAATATGCATCTGGAGACCCGGGAAGGGCGTTCAAAACTTTATATGAGAGTAATAGCGCCCGACACACAGCGGACGAGGAGCATGGAGGAATATCAGAGGGTTTTTGTGTAGTTTTCTGTACGTTTTTGTGTCAGGCACTATTGACTCCCAGATGCACTTTGAGGAATACAAAACTACTCCGGAGTATTCATCAGCATGAGGGTGAGTCAATAATGACTGAATTCATTTTTTGGTGAACTATTCCTTTACGAGATAAAAAGATTTTTTTCGATACTGCAATACTTTTACTCTAGTAAAAATGTGAACAACAGAAGAACATGTCCTCCTGGTCTCACTGCAGGTGTTGTGTAGTTCCTGACTTCAGCCACCAGAGGGAGCACGACTACAGACAGAGACGTCGACCAGGAGCTTCAGTTTCTCAACATCATCAGCTCAGTTTTAACTATTAACTAACTATTTTTGGTTCACACATTATGATATATATTGACCTTTGACCTGATCCATCTTCATCTTCATCTTAAATCTCAAGTTGAACTGTCTCTGCTCACAGTTTCCACAGCCGTCATGAGTATATATTTTTTTATTTTTATGTCAAATACAGTGAGACCCTTGAGGGTTTCTGGACAGTATTTGTCACCGTATTTGGTTCATGTATAATAAAGTTACATTTGAATAAAGCTGCTTTTTTTGTTCAGTATTAAACACCGGAAAAATATCACTTACAAGGTTAGTTTTGAACAAAAAATGTGATGTGATGTATCATGAAATTTAAAGAATATGATTTAAAGGTTTGATTCAACTTTATTATTTATACTTTTTATGTGTGTGTGTGTGTGTGTGTGTGTGTGTGTGAGACCTGTCTTTGCTCTGTGTGATGAGTCTCCTGCAGGTCTCCATCTGGACGTCCAGGCCTCTCTTCATCGAACACATCTCCATGTACTCGTGCAGGTGGCGGTTCATGTCGCTCTTGGCTGTGGCCAGTTCCAGCTGCAGGAAACACACAGATGTTTATATTATTATCATTATTATCATCATTATTATTATTATTATGATTATTATAAGCCATCAGACACTTCATCCTCCTGTCAGACTGTGACCGTGGACCGTTTGTCCCCGTAACGTGACGACTCACCTCGATCTGGTCGATGGTTTCCTGGTAGTCCTTCTCTCTGGTCTTGAACAGAGACTCGGTGTCTTTAATCACCTTCTCGATGGACTCGTCCTGCTGCTGCAGCTGCTCCGTCAGAGACTGGAGGTCAGAAAACACCGGATTTACACGTTTTCTCTTTCTCACAGACTTTCTCACAGACACTGAATAATTGAATGAAGCCTACAACAATAATAAATAATGATAAAACGTGAATATTATTCTACAAAAGGTGAAAATTTTTGAAGGAAAATTGATTTTCAAATGCCTTTATATGACTTTGTCCACTTCCTGATGTGTTATTCTACAGGGGCAGAGCACAGATACATTATTATACATACTGTATGCCACATTGATCAAATTGCTATTTGAGAAGGGGTGGGATCACTCCTTTTGGAATATGTGTAAAGAATATAATGATCATACTTTTGTTTTTCAATTTTTGTTCTTTAACTTGCTTGATGTTATTTACAAACCATATTTTTGCCTACATGTTCGGAAAAAGTTTGCATTGCATTGAAACTCCTTTGAAAATGTGATTTTATCCATGATTATCAACAATTTTACAGCTGAAATCATTGATTCATTCCATAATGTATTGATTGGAAAAATAACTGAAAGAAAATAGCCTTTTATATAACATTTTAAATCACTCTTTTATTATTTGTTTTGACCAAAATCCTAGAACTATGGATGTAAAAATCATGTAATAGAGCTGCATGGTGTGCAAACAGCATCATAGTGTGATTACATGACCAGATATTGCAATTTTTGTTGGGTCTTTAATCACACAAACATGTTTCTTTGCTCTTTGCAAAATGAGAATATGAAAATTTGTGAAATTTGGTGATTTATGACCTATTTAATTGATTGAAAATTAAAGATTAGATCCAAATCCACCTATCATTCGAATCAGAATCATCAATTATGATACAATGTTTAAAAAATTAAATTTTTTGTGGTGATCTTCAGCAGCAGTGAAGACACAACTCGTCCACCAGAAACACTGACGGTGCATTCACTGACCATGGGAAAACTGTGGCTTTGACTTTTTGTTTTTTTATCAATCAATCAAATATTAGAGTGTGTGTGTGTGTGTGTGTGTGTGTGTGTGTGTGTGTGTGTGTGTGTGTACCTCTCCCTGTGTGTCCATTCCCAGTGTGTATCCAGAAAAATCGTCCCACAGCAAAAGAGTTTCTTCAGTTTCCTCCCAGGCCAAACTGTCACAGTCATCCTCAAACTCGCACTCTCTTCTGGGCCGCACGCACACACGCACACACGCACACACACAAACAGACACACACACGCGCGCGCACACACACACACACACACACACACACACACACACACACACACACACACACAGTTATATCAACAATGTGGGGTGTTTGTTTGTATTTCACCGTCTTTCTCTTTAAATTCACTCACAGCTGGTTCAGCATCTTCTGCATCTGCTCGTTGATCTGATTGGCCGACGTGCTGCACGACTCGTCGTCTCTAGCCCCGCCCCCCTCGCTCTCGGACATGCTCAGATCGTCTCCGTCCCGGCCGCTCTGCTTCCTGGCCCGGCGGTTCAGGGTGGACGGAGGCGTGGCCACCTGAAGGGGGCGGAGTTAGTTTACAGATGAACTTAAAGAGAGTGATTTTTATTGATTTATTTATTTTTTAATTGATGGTCCCAGACGAACCTGAAACATCTGGATCATGTCCTCGCAGTTCCTCTGCTGGGCGACGTCACAGAGTCGAGCTGTGATGTCGATGCGGCGGCAGATGTCCATGTCGACCTTCATGGCCTTCTCCTGGATCTTACTGTCCAGGTCCGACAGGTTCTGGTGGAGAAACAAGACGTTTTCCTTATTATTATTATTAACATTAATTATTAAATACATTTTATTAAAGGGATAGTTCAACATTTTGGCAAATTGGCCTATTGCCATAATCCCTATAGTCTTAGCAGTAGGTTTGTTACCTTTAATTGTCGGTGCAAGCTATTTTTAGAACGGCGGAGCAGAGCGGTGAGCTGCTCAGAGCTACGCTACGGAGGCTCATGGGATTTCTTGGTTTCCCTCATCAAACTCATCAAATACACAATCCAACAACTCCAAAATGCTCTGGTGGACAAGTTGTGACCTGCACAATCACCTATGAGATAATAACAGACTGTTACCAGACAGAGTTGTTTTAGAGGTAAATGCAGAGACTGTTTGCTGAAAAACTGCCCCTAACTGGAACGTTCATCAGCTGTTTTGCATGAATTTACCTCTAAAACAACTCTGTCTGGTAACGTTCTGTTATTATCTCATAGAGTGGTGAATGTGCAGGTCACAACTTGTCCAACAGAGCGTTTTGGAGTCGTTGGATTGTGTACCTATTTGATGAGTTTGATGAGGGAAACCAAGAAATCCCATTAGCCTCCGTAGCGTAGCTCTGAGCAGCTCACGGCTCTGCTCCGCCGTTTTAAAAATAGCTTGCACCGAAAATTAAAGGTAACGAACCTACTGCTATATGACTATAGGGATTATGACAATGGGCCAATTTGCCAAAATGTTGAACTATCCCTTTAAATTTAAAATCTGAATCTAATCTGAATTTTTGGTCAGTCCATGGATGAGAATTAATTAAAGTTTTGTTCAGTTTGTGAGAAGTTTCATTAAAATGACAGAAAATTAACAACGTGATATTTAAATGTGTGAGACTCACGTTGCTGACGAGGCCTTTGAAGAGGACGAGCTCGGCCTTCAGCTGCTTCACCCGCAGAGCCAGCTCGTCCTGACACACCTCACTCTCCTGCAGGTCCTGCACACACACACACACACACACACACATTAGTAACACCAGCCACGTGCAACTGTAAATATATTCAAATTCTTAATTTAATTTCTGCTTAACTCAAATGTTGCTATTGGACACACTGATGAAGTCTAGTGACAATGTTTAGGACTTCACCTTGAAGCTGGATTGTACTTGTTGTTGAAAATATCCCAATATATGTTTGTATATTTCTATTTTATCTTCATTTTTAGTGAATTATTTGCTTTGTTAATTAAAGTCTTATGAGAGAGAGACAGATTATATAAGATAATTCTTCTTTCTGCTTCTTTTCATTCAAGATTTTAGACTTTTTGTTGACAACTTCATTGTTTCGTTTGGTCAATCAATGAAATTACAGTTGCAAATGTAATTTTTTCCCTAAATAAGGACTACATTTCCTCTAAACACTGTGTTGTTTCAATCTGTGCCACATCCTCCATGTCATTTGTTGTGTTTGAGGGAAGAGAAACTCCATGTAGGTGGTAAAAATGTGATTTAAACTCTGTTTTTGTCTATTAACTAAACTAAAGATAAGACAAATGTAAACAGTATGTTAGTTGTGTTACTGTAACTTCACCTCCTCCAGCTCCGCCACCTTCTCCTGCAGGTCCACTCTGGCTGTGTACTCCTCCTCCCATCTACAAACACACACACACACACACACACAAACCAAAAGTATTTAATAAAACATTCATGGCCTGTGGAGCCGAGCGTCCGTCTGTCGTCGTCTAGACACAAACACTGAGTTCCCTCTGAGTGTTTGTGAGGTTCGTCACATTAGTTCATAAACACACACACAGACATTTCAACAAGTCGTCTATTGGTGATGGATGTCCTGGCCTGTGATTGGTGGAGCTCCCTGACCTTCTTCTTCTGTGCAGCTTTAAAGGGATACGCCAAAATTTTTTTTTCATGTCTTGCCTCACTCCCGAGTCCATGACCAGCAGATAGACACCATCCTTTCGACTGTGCGTGCAGTAAAAAGGGAGATAGAGCCGTATCGCCCGTAATTAGCTTAGCTCAAACGCTGGAAGTGCATAGGTAGTGTTAGCCTGCCTGCTACCCCAGCCGTTTAGATCAGCAGTGTGTCGTTAATTTGTCTAAATACCAGCTGTTTACAATTTTGTTCGGACGAATTTGGGCCCAATGCACTTCTGGTTACTTTCACAAAACAAAACACCCGTTGCCCTTTACATACAGAAAACCATGACGATAGAATTTGTGCTTTTACTTTGAAATAGGAAGCTAACCTACCCTCGATGTAGCTAGCTTGAACCAAAATAAACTGTCTTTGCTTGAACCCTCCGTTTTGACCGTTCTTCCCGTCCCGTTACCGGCATCTGACCGCTCAAGATGCCTTACCGGAGAGTTTTGTCAGCTCTGAGACGAAGATCGGTCCGTTTAGAGTTGTTGAAGAGTTTCTCTGATGACTTTAGGTGGAGGCAGGCTAACACTACCCATACACTTCCAGCGTTTGAGCTAAGCTAATTACGGGCAATACGGCTCTATCTCCCTCGTTACTGCATGCACAGTCGAAAGGATGGTGTCTATCTGCTTGTCATGGACTCGGGAGTGAGGCAAGACACAAAAAAAAAAAAGTTGCCGTATCCCTTTAAGACACAGCCCACCACCGTTACCTGCCTGACCTGCGCTGTGCAGCCTCCACCTCCTCCTGTGTTACTCAGCATGAGTTACATAAGGAGAGACGAGCATGTGCAGCACAAACAGCAGCACGAACAGCAGCAGCCACTCAGTCGCCATGGAGAGGACATAAATAAACAGGGGACACAGGGAGAGACACTGATGTGCATCTCATTTAGGGGTTTAATCTTTAAAACTAATGTTAACTCATCGTGATTTTCATTTAAAAGCTGAGAAATCCTGTTTCATCATCAGTCACACTGACAACAACCCGATCCATCCAGCTGTTCAGTCTCCTGCAGCTTCAACAACATCTTTTCAGACAGTCGTCGTCCACTGACTCCACTGATAAAGGCCAGTCAAAAGGAAACTGGATCAAATAATAAAAGCAGCAGAACCCTCTTTTCTTTTTCAAAGTCAGTCCAACTACTACATCACCCACAATGCAGTTCAGTGGAGCAAAATGTGAGATGAATAAACTGAGACATTTATCTTCTTAGATAAAACAGATGTTGACGAAGTTTTTCTTTTCAGGACATCGTTTGCAGTTTGCAAAAAGGTGATAAATCGCACTATTATGTTTTGTTGTAGCCTATGTTATTGCAATACAAAATGTTTAAAATCGCAATAATATACATTTCAGTCTACCTAAATTGAAAATATTCTGGGAAGAATAACTTCACTGCAATGAACAGTATCTACTACAAATAGTGAGCAACAGCAAATAAATGCATCACAGCTCAGTGGTTAAAGCCTGATCCACCAACACACAATAACTGAATCCAGTCTACATTAATAATCTGATACTTTTCTTTAGTTTTTTTCCATTTGTTGTTGCTGTTTCTTTTCATTTTGTCTCGTTTGTTTTGTCCTAAATGTTTATTACGTCCTTGTTAATATTTCTTTCTGTTGAAAATCTTAGAAAACAGCAGAAAAAACTGATGAATATGTTGAAACTGAACTAAAAACTAATAATATCACATTGTGACTATGGCGATAACATACCAAACCTTGGTGTCCTTTTTGATCATTCTCTCTCATTTGAATTGCATGTTAAGGAAGCAGCGTGTGTTGCCTTTTTTCATTTGAGAAGGATTGCAAAGATTCGCTCTATCCTGTCGTTTAAAGATGCTGAGGTCCTCTTACATGCCTTTGTAACATCCAGGTTGGACTACTGTAATGTTCTTCTGTCAGGGTTGCCAAAGAAGTGTTTTCGAACCCTGCAGATGGTACAAAATACAGCAGCACGCATTTTGACCGGCGCATCTAGATATGATCATATCAGTCCTGTGCTGGCCTCCCTTCACTGGCTTCCAGTGCAGGCCAGAGCTGATTTTAAGGTGCTGTTGCTCACCTACAAAATAGTGAATGGTCTCGCACCAGCTTATTTGACGGATCAGGTTGACCCCTACGAGCCAGCATGCTCCTTACGCTCACAGGGGACTGGGCTTCTTAGTGTCCCAAAGGTGAAGAAGAAAAGCCTTGGTGAGCGGGCTTTCTCCTTCCGTGCACCAAAGCTATGGAGCAATCTTCCTCAGGATATTAGACAGGCACACTCACTTGACATTTTTAAATCTAAATTGAAAACACATCTTTTCTCTATTGTCTATAATTCTTAAAATTGTTTGTTTACATTGTTTTTATTTATCTATCTTTTTTAATTGTATTTTATCTTTTACATTGAAATTGTTTATCTTTTATGTATTTGCTTGTGCTTTTTGTCGTTTTTAACCTCTGTAAAGCACTTTGATGGAAAGTGCTCTATAAATAAATTTATTATTAAATTTATTATTATTATATCGTGGGGCCTCGACAGAGACTCTGAGGTTAAAAAAAAAACAAAAAAACAAAAAAATCTTGAATCATGTGCGGATGCGGAGCGAAACGTGACTCTGTGCAGATTTCTGCTGGTTACAGTGATTAGGAAACAGCAGCTGAGTGGTGATGGGGAGCATTTAGCTGGAGGTGGTGAAACTCCAGCTGAGACAGAGAGACAGAGAGATAGATATCATATACAGAGAGAGGAGGGGGGAGGAGGGGTGAGGGGGGGTCACAGTGAGCGAGTTGACGTCCTTGTAGCTCTGAGCGTCTGAGGGGTTTGTCAGTCTCCACACGTGGCTCTGCAGAGACGCTCACACTTCACTGCACACTGATGCAAACGCTGCTTAAACTGTATAATAATGGAGTCAGAAAGAATATCTCCATGGAGATAAGAGAGCAGATCTCATCCCTGCAGCGGCAAAACGCACTGTGACAACTCAATTTGGGATTTTTGTTTTTTTATTTTTTATTTTCTTCTGCGCTCGTGAGCCGTGACGTCAGCGAAGGAGGAGGAAGAGGATTTTAACCCTCCTGTTGTCTTTCTGGGTCAAATTGACCCAATTTGGTCCCTTCCTTCTTTCCACAATCCTTTTTTCCTTCCTTCCTTCCTTCCTTCCTTCCTTCTTTCCCTTCGTCCTCACTTCTTCTTCCTTCCTCTTTTGATCCAATTGACCCTCCATCTTTCTTTCCTTCTTTTTCCCTTCCTTCTTCCTTCCTTGAACGAATCTGTTCCCTCCCTCCATCTTTCTGTCCTTCCTTTTCCCTTTCCTTCTTTCCACAATCCTTTTTCGCTCCCTCCCTTCCTTCCTTCCTTCCTTCTCCCTCCCTTTTTGACCCAATCTGTTCCCTCCCTCCATGTTTTTAAGATTTTAACTGGTCTGGCTCCTCTATATCTGGCAGAACTTATACAAATCCGAAATCCAGCCAGAGATCTACTACGATCATCCAGTGAGTTGTTGCTGGATGTACCGAGGTCAAAATTAAAAACTAAGGGCGATCGCGCCTTCTCTGTGGCTGCTCCCAGACTATGGAACAGCCTGCCATTACTACATGTTAGACATGCGGGATCCATGGAGAGGTTTAAGTGCGCTATAAAAACGCACCTTTTCTCCTTGGCCTTCGGATCCATAAGGACTTCTAATCCTGGCTAGTTTTGTTTAAATATCTATTTGCACTGTTGTTTATGACTACTGTAGCTGTGCACGTTTGCGTATGTGTATGTACATACATCTGTGTGTGAGAATGTGTGATGGTATGCATGTCATCTTGTTTCTTGCACATGCATTGTTTTTGTTTCTGTCTCTGCTCTGTGAAGCACTTTGGACGACTGTCACAGGTCTTTTTAACTGTGCTATATAAATAAGAGTGAACTTGAACTTGAACTATCTTTCCTTCCTTTTTCCCTTCCTTCTTTCCTCTCATCTTTCCCTTTGTCCTTTCTGCCTTCCCTCCCTCCTTCCTTCTTTCCTTCCTTTGACCCAGGTGGACAACAGGAGGGTTACTAACGGCTCTCTGCAGAAACAGATGAAAGATGAACTGGTGCGAGGCTGCTGAACCTCATCACCTCCACATCAGAGCTGGATGATGATGATGATGATGATGCTGTTGTGGCTGAACTGGATGAGAAACGTTTCCCAGAAGCCTGGAGGTTATTACAGCAGCAGATCGATGTCGGTCCGTCCACACACTTTTGTCCAAACGAAGCCTGAAATGAACTCGACTGAACTGAACTGAACTGTGCAGCTCTGTGTGTGTGTGTGTGTGTGTGTGTGTGTGTGAGTGTGTGTGTGTGTGTGTGTGTGTGTGTGTGTGTGTGTGTGTGTGTGTGTGTGTGTGTGTGTGTGTGTGTGTGTGTGTGTGTGTGTGTGTGTGTGTGTGTGTGTGTGAGTGTGTGTGTGTGTGTGTGTGTGTGTGTGTGTGTGTGTGTGTGTGTTTAGGGGGGGATAAAGATGCTAATGGTGATGCTAACGATGATGTCAGCGCCTGCATGGCTGACGCTGCAGAACGTCACATGGGAGGATGGTGGGAGGAGGGGAGGAGGGTGATGGATGAGAGGAGTCAGCAGCAAAGAGTTTAGTAATAACGAGAGAGAAACAGAAACTGAGGAAGAGAAAGAAAGAGATGATGAGAACAAGATGAAAGAAGAGAGAACATGATGGGTGTAGAGGGAGAGATGTGAGGAGGCAGGTAGAGAGAGAGAAGAGAGAGGAGATGATAATAATAATGAGACACAAGAGAAACACTGAGGGTAAAAGACAAGATGGAGAGAAGACAGAGGAGGTAAAGATGGCAGCCTGGGTGACATCACTGTTGGCGGTCACAGGCCGGTGCTGCATTGCAGGCAGGAGGACAAAACCCGACAGGGAGGAGGAGGAGGAGGAAGAAGAGGAGGAAGAAGAAGAGGACGAGGAGGAAAGAAGGAAGGAGAGAGGAGAGAAAGACAAAAAAGAAGAGGAGCAAGACGGAGGAAGAGATGGAGGGAAGGATGGAGAGCGAGGGAGGAAAACAACAGCGCATGTTAAGTGTCTCTCCCCAGACACCTCCCCCCTCCTCCTCCTCCTCCTCCTCCTCCTCCTCCTCCTCCTCCTCCTCCCCCTCCTCTTCCCCTCAGACAAACACACTGACTGGTTTATTATGACCAGACTGGAAACATCACACTGGTTTGTTCTGGGAAGTGAATACTGGCAGCACACAGAGGTCACGACCTCAGTGTTATGAATTTAGAGGTTTGAACATCCTGGAGTGAGTTTATGAGCCTCTATCTGAGAGTTAAAGGAGAATTCCGGCCATTTTTGACCCCTAAATCGTTTTCCTGATGGTCACCCAGTGTTGGGGGGAGCAAAAAACGCGACTAAAATTGATGCAGGCAAACCAGAGTTACACCATGGCTAGACAGCGCTAGGGATAGCAACAATGCTAACCCATGGGGGCAATTTTTTCAACCACAAAAAACACTCAAAAAACAATCAAATATCTATGGTACATGACTCGAATCCTTACGAGATACCACTGAACTCATATAGTGTACAGTTTACAAAAACTTTGTGTTTTTGCATGTAGTCATCACCTCAGACAGCCCAACTCTGAAACATCCTAGAAAGACATTACTATCTGATCGCAGAGCGCCTGCTCTCCCCGCCACAGAAACAAACACTTTTTCCTTGTTGTGATGATTTCTTTACAAAAATAAACGGTCGAGCAGTGCAGTGGTAATGTCCAAAATATCTCCGACCGTTTATTTTGTCTGCATCAATTTTAGTCGCGTTTTTTGCTCCCCCCAACACTGGGTGACCATCAGGACAACGATTTAGGGGTCAAAAATGGCTGGAATTCTCCTTTAATACCAGAGCTTTTTTTTTCTTAATGGTGCAAAAAGTTCAAATTTTAGTTCTTTGTCTCCTCAGAATTATGAGTTTCTATTTCTACATTATATCTTCATTCTGTGTCAACTTATCAACATTATAGGTGTCTCTTTTTAAATTTCATCCATTTTTCTTGAGCACAGTGAACCATCTTCTTTCCCAAACCCCAACATTAGATTTTTTTTTTTGTCAAACTAGTTGGTGATAAACAGTTAAGAGTTAATCAGCTTGTTGCAGCTCTAAAAGCTCCTGAAAAACAAAACAACAACCTCCAAAGTCAAACTCAAAGTTGGTTTTATGATGTTCTCATCCAGAGCCAATCAGCACTCAGGGCGCAAACAAGGCGACCAATCAGGGTCTTTGCACAGAACAACCGAGCAGACAGCAGACCAGCGGCCGGAGCTCCAACTACGCTCAAAAGTTACGCACATAAAACCTCTAACATAAACATGACGCAAACACAAAGTGCAGGAGCCACAAAACTCAGTCTGATGAGACGTTTCTGCTCCAGGAGGAGGAGAACTGATCTGAGACCAGCTTCACTCAGTTTGTGTTTGCAAAGTTTCAGTAATGTTGATGCAGCCTCCAAAATATTATGATAGAGGAAACACTGTAAATTGTAAGAAGCAATGTAAAAAAAAAATGGCTGATCAGTTATCAGATTTTTCATAGTCCCTCGACTCCCTCATATTGGTATCAATATTGGCCCCAAAAATCCAATAGCGATCACAGATTAGTTCTCAATATTTAAGTGTTTACTTATTTTATTTATTCAATATAACTTGAATTTTAAGGGTTTTACCAAAGTGGACTGAGATTATGACTTAGAAACACTAGTGGGTCAAATCTAAGAGTTTTATTGATAGATTTAGTTTTAATTTTCACTTTTTTTTTTTATTAATGAATAGAAAAGAGGTTCATAGAGAGAGGACAGTTTCTAAACAGAACAATGATGATGAATGAACTCCCTCACCCACAAACTACAACACAAGTGTCGTCCCTGTTTATTTTAAATCAGATCAAACTGTCTGATGTTCACATTAAAGCAGCAGGCGGATGCTCTAAAATACTGTTCAACCTGCTGATGCTTTTCACACATTTCAAACGTGTAAAGAAACTGAAATGTAGGTGAGTGCAGCTGTAAACTGTAAATGAGAGAGCTGCTGCTGCTGCTGCTGCTGCTGCTGCTGCTGCTGCTGATCGATGGCTCCGAGCCTCCGTCCTGCCTCAGCAGCTCAGGGACAAAGTGGTGAGGTCAGTGTTTTCACCAGAGGACGACTGTGTGTGTTCATGTGGGTCAAAGCAACACACACACACACACACACACACATCCTCTACACAGTTTACACTCACTGAACCACATAGATCACACAACTGTACAACAATGATAATAATTAAAGCTCCTGGAAATGATTTAGTTCTTATTTATAACACTGAACACTGCACAAATAAATACTATATTCCCTCAGGTTAAATATGTTTATTTCTTCCTGTTTCTCGCTTTATCCAATCAGGTTCATTAAGATCCTGTCAGGCTTTAATACTGATAATTATTCTTTCATAAACCATTAATCTGCTGATTATTTCCCTGATGTGTAAAGTTTAAGAAATTGCTCTTTGTAATTCCCAACAGTCAGAGGTGACGTCTTCAATTAACCCATTTAATCTAAAATGCAGTTTTAATTTCTTTTTCATGTGCATTTAAAGAAGATCATCATCAATGACTGCTCTTATCATTTCAGCTTTAAACTGTAGTAATACAAAGCTTAAACTTTCATAACCCACATTATTAAAAAAGTTCCAATATTTCAGTCAATACAGTGAGAAAACCAGAGTATGTGTCCTTTAACATCCATGTTTAAACAAACACTAGAACCTGACAAAACAAGTGCTTTTATCAGACTGAAGCAGAAACCAGACACACCAGACACTGTGAGCATCTTTGGACAAAGTCATCTGATAGATTCATTTAAAAAAATCCACTTAAAGCAAATCTTGCTGCTCAGTGATTTACAGTCTCGTCCTCAGTGATTCAACACACCCATGGGGGAGGAGGGGAGGGGGGTGGGGGGAGGAGACGGTAAAGATTAAGAGAGATCTTCTTCTTCCTTGGCATAAAATATACGAGCAGTTCCCTCTGGGGTGACAGATTATCATCACCACATCATCCAACCCCCCAGTATCAGTATCATGTTTCAGCTGCTCAGAGCGATCGATGGATAAAACCCTCTGAGCCAAAACACACCGAGCTACAGGAACCAGCTTAGTGCATCTTCATAGAGACGATATGAAGCTATTTTAGGTTTGTTTTTTATGTTTTATGTGTTTTTTCACTTCCCTTTGCTTCTCTGTGACTGTATGTTATTCTGTATTAGCTCTGGTGTGTTGTTAGTTTCTGACACAGGTGCTGTAGCTGGTGTCAGACTGTCAGCACATCCTGTCTCTGGTGCTTTTATCTTTCACAACCTGCCCTCTAAAGTCTGCACAGCTCCACAAAACACCATCCAAAGAATATTATGACCTTCAGACAGTCGTCAACATCATCATCATAATAATAATAACGCAGCCTGACGCTCGGCTTTGATGCTTCTCCCCCTGTGGGGAAAACTCAACAGACCACACCAAGAGATCAGCTGCTCACAAAGCTGATCAACTCATTCCAATGTTCATCACCAACTATTTTGACCATTAAATAACAAATATAAAAGATTAAACTTGATGTTTCTACGTTCCTAAATGTGAGAGTTTGCCATATTTCCTTGACATGTTGGACAAAACGAGACACTGACTGATCAATGCTCTGCAAAACTGTGGAAACAATCAGTCAATATTGCAAAGAAACTTGCAGCGAGAGAAAAGACCAATCTGTAAACACCTTATTTTCCCACTGACCACTTTAATTAACACATGCACCTGCTGGTTAATGTCATAAGTAGCAGTGCAATTCACAGAGTCCTGCAGATACAGATCAGTGGTTTAAAGATAATAATCACAAATGCTACCTTGTCATTAAATCCTGGTTTGGATGCCACAGTGGAGGATAATGTGGTGTAATGTGCAGCAGCAGCAGCAGTGTGGAGGAAAGTTTCCAACAAAGGCTATACAGTAGGTTCCTTATAAAGTGTTTGCCAAGTGCATGTTACTGGAAAAACTATTCTTCTAACAGTGAAACCACTTCCAGGAGAAGCTGCAGACATGAAAAACATCAACCCATCAATCAATCACATCAATCAATCAACCATATCAATCACTGCCAATCACGTTCTGGTTTGCCTGTCCACCTGCTGCCCTGTTGCCCCCCAGGTAGAGGCTCATGCACCCAGGTCTACCTTTGCTCTTGACGTAACCAATGGAAGCCTTAAATCAACATCCACTTAGTTTTTAGTATGTTTTTATCTGTACTTTGTAGTATAAGTATTTTAACCTATTTATTGCACTTCTTTCTCTTTTCTTGGTGTATGTTTGCCACCGTTACTGTTGCATTCTGGTGTGTAGCTATGTATTGTATGTATTGTGTATGTATTGCATGTACAAGGCAGTTGTTACGGCGCTACTTTCCCAAGACAAATTTCCCTTGCAAGCAGGGCCGTTGTATAGGGGAGAAAGGTGATGATAATTCTAGGGGCCCAGTGCCCAGTGGGGCCCACAAAAAAACAGTTGTCTAATCTTTGTATGACTGAATTATTCTGCATAAGACCCTGACTAATACTCATAGTAATGCTGCATTAGCATCAAAACAAAGTAGGCTAAATAAAAAATGATAATACGTACGTAGTCTAAGAAAAAAAGACAAAATAACTGGAAAAGTTAGGGGGTAGGGGCCCACTTTAATATTCTTTAAGGGGGCCAAGAATTCCTAGCAACGGCCCTGCTTGCAAGACAAATAAAGTACATTTGATTTTGAAACAACTAGAAACCATCTGAACCTGCAGAGAAGAAGAGGAAGAAGAAGCAGTGAGCCGTCCTTACCTCCTCTTGTACTCGTCCCTCTCCCTCTTCACCTTGGCCAGCACGTTGTACAGCGCCCTGATCTCCGGGGTGATGGTGTCGATCTGGACGCCGACGCCGTCCGGGTGCGTCCAGGAGACGCCGGGCCCCGTGACGCTCGACTCCCGCCCGGCGCCGAACCGGCGGGTGTGGTTGAAGGACCAGATGGTCCCGGGGAGGAACCGCGGCGGAGGAGGGAGGGGGTTGTTGGTGTTGGTCCCGGTGTCGGCGGTGCAGTACTTCTCATTGATGTTCGTGATGGTTTTGAAGGCGTCGCCGCCGCTGGGGCTGAGCGCCGGGATGACGGAGAAGCCGCCGGACGTGGTGGTGAGGTTGGAGTTCGAATCCGTGGACACGGCGAACGGGTTGAGGTTGTTCCCCGCCAGGTATTTGTTGTCGTAGAAAGGAGGAGGGTTCAGCGTGGGGGAGAGCAGGCCGCCCGGCAGGTAGGCCGGGTTGTTGGCGTTGTGCAGCGGGATGAGGCCCGGTCTGGTCGGGATCGGCCCGATGAAGCCGGTCTGGACCCCCATCTCCTTGGTCAGGGGCTTCGGGTGTCCTGCATCTCCGCCGCCGCCGCCGTTCTCCTCCAGGGCCTGTGTGGTATATTGATGTGTTGATGAAAAGAAGGGATCACCACCGCTGACACGTCTTCGCTTGTATTCAAAAAAGGAGTTTATTCTTTCAAATTTCACTCATTATCTACTCACCCTCATGTCGACTAAGAGCTGTGAGAAGTTTCAGAGTCCTCCGTGGCTTCTCTGAGTTACGGGGGGGGGGGGGGTTCCGCGCAACAGTATTTGTTCCGCTGGTCAGTGCAAATCACGCGAGATTTGCACTGACACAGGAAGAGCAGTGAACTGAGACACTGGGAGCTTCTGCTACAAACAAGCTTAAAATATAGACTTGTTTAATTTTTCTCTGAACAATTTCTCATGTCGGGCTTCAATACAAGAGGGACATTACAGACGAACAGTATGGAGGTTTTTGGATGTTTTTTGGTGTGTCTTTTTGGACGAAGAAAGTTGGTATCCATTCACAACCATTATATGGACAAATACTGCTGCGTGGAGGACTCTGAAAATTCTCACAGCTCTTAGTCGACATGAGGGTGAGTAGATAATGAGTGAAATTTGAATTTTGGGTGAACTATCACTTTAAAGTAAGAAAATGAAGGTGGATAATGATAATAACCCTACACACCTGCTGCAGCTGCTTCTCCAGCACCTTGTTCCTGCGCTCCAGCTCGTGCACCTTGGCCAGGAAGCAGCGGAAGCGCAGGTTGAGGGTCTTCAGGACGCTGATGTTGGAGCCCAGGTCGTTGCGCAGCGCCGTGGCCGCCGGGGGCGCGCGGTGCAGCAGCGGGTTGTTGCTCAGGTGCAGGTAGGCGAGGCCGGACGGCGGCAGAGCGCCCAGGTCCAGCCCGGAGAGCCCGTCCGGCCCAAACCCGGCGTGATCCCCGAGGAAGTAGCCGGGCTCCGGGATGGCGGAGTCGATCTGGCCCCCTGTCATCATCTGGTGGTGATGGTGCTGCTGCAGCTGCGGTGCCAGAAAGCCGCTCTCCCCCAGGACCGGATTCATACTCGAGTAGGAAAATCTGAAGTGCTCGAAATCCGGCATGAACTCAGACTTCTATGGAGTCAGCTCGGAAGATAAGATAAGTCCGTATGCAATCTGATTACTGTAGAGAACCAGAACCAGAACCAGGACCAGGCCCTGCAGCCTCCTTCACAATCCTCCTCCTCCTCCTCCCCACACTGATTTCACCTTTTACGCAGAGGAGCTGTGGTGGGTCAGATGATGCGGTTCAGAGGAGGCTGAGAGGACCTGAAAACACAACACAACACAACACAACACAACATCACTATAAAAACCTGCTCAACGCTGCTGGAGTCGCAGCTTCATCGATGATGGCCCCTGCAGCAAAAATTGAGATTACCGAGTTCACTTTTTTACGCAGGACTCATTTCAAGGCGACGCGCACTGTCAAATAAAATCACCGTTTATTCTTACCCTTCATAATAAACCACAAAAAGGAGACAAATATGTAAATAAACGCAACGAACCTGGCAGAGATGATGGTGAGAAGGAGGAGGAAACACGGAGCTTGGCGCCCGACACAGAGGTGAAATCAGTCCTAGTCGAGCTGAGATGCAGCAGCAGCAGAGCTCCGGAATAAACACAAGTGGATGACTGCGGCTGTTGGTTACCGTAACGACTGTACAAGAGGAGCACACGGGCTGTTTTACATCCCGTAATAACCACAGTGGAGACGCAGGTGCCTGAAGGCGTTTGAATATTGGAAATAAAGTAGAGTTGCTCCTCTTTATAGCAGCAAATTAATTTAAAAACATCCACATAGGCTACTTTGGATTACATTAATTGATAGGTTTAATGTTAATCGATGTAAACTCGCAGTCTCACCCCTTAAAATCTTATTGTCATTTATCCAGCTAAACTTGACAAAACAGTGCCACTTACCACGATCATGGCAAACAATAATAGCATATGGACACCACAGGCTATCATTGCTAAGTGAGCTAATGTAGCCTGCTAAATCCAAATTTAACAATTTGCGCCCTTTTAAAGCAAACAGAAACGTTTCCCACCTTAGCTAAGTTAGCTAACTAGCTAGATAGCTGGACAGAAAAGAGAAAATCGATTCTTGTTTTTAAAGGGATAGTTCAACATTTTTGGCAAATTGTCCCATTGTAGTCATAGCAGTAGTTATACCTTTAATTGTCGCATTAGCTGCTCAGAATGGAGGCTCATGGGATTTCTTGGTTTCCCTCATCAAACTCATCAAATACACAATCCAACAACTCCAAAACGCTCTGGTGGACAAGTTGTGACCTGCACATTCACCACGCTATGAGATAATAACAGAACGTTACCAGACAGAGTTGTTTTAGAGGCAAATTCATGTAAAACCACTGATTTACGTTGCCTTCAGGGACAGTTTTTTGGCAAGCAGTCTCTGTATTTACCTCGAAAACAACTCTGTCTCGTAACGTTCTGTTATTATCTCATAGAGTGGTGAATGTGCAGGTCACAACTTGTCCACCAGAGCGTTTTGGAGTTGTTGGATTGTGTATTTGATGAGTTTGATGAGGGAAACCAAGAAATCCCATGAGCCTCCGTAGCGTAGCTCGAGCAGCTTGCGTCTCTGCTTCGCCATTCTAAAAATAGCTTGCACCGACAGTTAAAGGTAACAAACCCACTGCTAAGACTATGGCAATGGGCCAATTTGCCAAAATGTTGAACTATCCCTTTAACTATTCAAAATCGATTTTTAATAGGCTAATGTATTTTTCCCACCTTGCCCAGGTTTTGGTTCATTGCACACTCTTTCGGTTGTCGTATAGCCATTACGGTACGCACTAGCACTACGCAGCACTACACAGCCGAAGAATACGTTGGTGCTACGGCAACCGGGAGGCAACAAACCGCTGTTAGCCACAGCTACAGGTTGGCTAGGCTGACTCAGAGCGATTGATAAACGCTCTGTGCTGACTAATGGTGCGTTCCAGGCAGGCTTTTTAACCCGTAAATCACGACTTCAAGTCACCAGTTACGAGTTTGTAGCATTCCAGGCAAGTTACGAACTGGGAACTGGGAGTAGATCGATCTAGTACGAGTTCACAGGTGGGAAGTTACGAGTTTGACTGTACGTTCTAACGGGTAACCATAGGAACAGGTCGGAAAAATACGAGTTACGGGTTGCCTGGAACGCACCATAAGTATGCGATTTGGGACACACAACGGTCCATTCGCGCATGCGCAAACAGGCTGTTACGGAAATTGGGCAGTCACATAACCACCAGTCTAAAATGGAGCCAGTTTCATGTTTCAACCATGTGCAAAATTAATGTTTAATGCCACATCCGGATGTGTGTTCCTCTTCATTTTACCTTGTTAATAGGACTACAGCTATTCAAAGTAAATTCTTTTTTCTTTTTTTTTTGCGTTTTTGCCTTTATTTCACAGTATCTAGGGGGAGGCAGAGAGAGGGAATGACATGATTCGAACCGGGGACGCCTGCGTTGAGGACTGTAGCCTCTACACTGCGCCACACACCACCCCTTCAAAGTTAATTCTTGTTCTTAAAGTGTCTTACTTTCTTTCTTTTTTTCTTTTCGCAAATACATGCTGTTTCTGTGTTCTCAACATATTTCTCTATAAACTACAACATGACTTCATGACAAAAGTCTGACTGTCTGATCTCACACAGTTTGTTTAACCCACTTTATCATACAAAGATATGCTAATATGCTAAACGGTGTTAGCTCCTATGTTGCTTGCCCTCGCCGTAAAGCTCCTGTGAGCGCTGTTGTGAGTTAAAGTTACAACTGAACTAGACCGACACTGTTGTGATATTGTTAACAGAAATCTGCTAAAACTTTGGAAGTAAACTAAATCTTACAAACTCTCTAGGCGTGGTAACTAGGCAACAAGCGCAGTACGCATGCGCACCGCGTTGCCTGGTTACCACAGCAAAATAAGTAAGTCCAGGAACTTGATGATACCTGATCGAAAAAATCAAAACCTGATGATCCAATGTGATATATTACATTTACATGAGCCTCTGAATGAAATACATAAGAAAAAAACCTTAATAACTCTAATAAAACAGCCTTGTTCTCTGATATTACACAACTTGTTTTTATTCTCATGTGCAACATAATAATGTGTTTTTGTTTGTTTGCAGATGTGAAATGAGAGTGAAAACAGAGCACACTATAGAAACAGTCACCAAATGACTTGATGAATTGTAAAATTAAATTAATCTAAAAATTCAACAGGCTAAAAAGTTTAAATGTCAGATCACTTCAGGTTTAGTTCAAAATTAAGTCTTATGTATTCTCTTTAAATGACAGTGAAAGGTTGTTTTCTATTTCCATATTAACTAGTGGTGTAACAGATTAAAGTATGCAGTCTGCACTACTGAATGTTTAATTCTACTTTCCCATATTTTGATTTTAAAGGTTCGAAACAGACCAAAGTTCCCGAATACATAAAGTTGATTAAACCAGCTCTGCTTTCAGAATCTACATGAAAACACTGTTTATGATATTAGTTAAAACTTTAACTTGTGACTGACTATTGTTAGTCCACTCATTTTAATGAATGTAATGAATATGAAACCCTCTTCCACTTTTGTTTTCACTCAGTCTCTTTGTCATAGGCTACCACATTTTCTAAAAAACTTTTTCAGTTGTGTTTCTGCATCGGCTCTGTGTGCGCAGCAGATGGCAGTATCACCTTCTCAAAAATTACATCACTGTTTCTAATATGTTTTTTCAATAGAGCAGCTGTCAAACCAAATGAAACAGATTATTGAGAGAAATAGCTTCTTTTCTTTTTCTTTAATTGTTGTTAATGATGTTATGATTGATTGTGGGAAAACCGGAGCACCCGGTGAAAACCCGTTCCACCGTAATCAATAACACTCACAGTCTAACAGTGCGTTCACACCGGGCGCGAGTAAAATATTCGCCTTGCTCTACTCGCTCGAGTTTGCCCGCTGCAATATTTGTTTTTATTCGCGGCATTCGCGCAAATATTTCGCTTGCGGTCAATATTTTGAACTTGCACAAACAGGCGAATTTCGCGTCAGTACATTGACTTTATATGTAATCTTGTTGCGCGAAAAATTCGTCTCGCGCCCGGTGTGAACGCACTGTAAGGCTCTTGGGGCACACTGGGAACTCACCTGGTACAGTGTGTGAAGGTTGAGTCCTTGGTGCAGTGTGTCCCAGGATGTTGTGTCACCTTAGAGCTGTGAGGTCAGAGTGTTTGAGGTCTACGGTGGCTAATAAAACTCAAGTTCTCACCCATATTGGTCAAAGGGGGGGGGTGTGATAGTCTGGGTGTGAGGGAAGACTTGAGTTTTATTGTTTTCAGCTCTAAGGGGGAAAAAAGGATGTTCCTGGAAGGTTTTTGTCCTTCAAGCTGAATACTATCCCCCCTACATGGGATTAACTCTATTTTTACTTTTGAAGATGTTGACGATGGATTTGCCAACAGTTGGGAAGATGTTGGGGATCAAGCTGTTTCCTCTTAATTTTGCTTTTTCCAGGTTATTTTTAAAGCTACGAACAAAAGACCTTTTTAATCCTGGTTTCTTCAATTTTATGGCAAGCAGCATCATCTCAGCAGAGCCCCACTCCTCGCACAAGTCCTTGTAAATGGCCGTATGGAGCTTTAAGAAGGTTCTGCTGGTCTTACCAAAATCAATGTCCTCAACCTCGGGCCATAACTCGAAAAACAGCTCGTCCCTCATGTCGTCTGATTCGGGGGAAGGGAGAACTTTAGCTTTTTTTAGTGTCTTTTGGATAAACATCTCCAAAAGTAGCCAGAACTCCTCTACCCCATCGCCCATTGCATCCTTTGCCTCCTGGAGACCCGAGGCAAGCTCTTGTTGTGTTGGAGCTGACTCTGTGACCGTTGCCACAGGTGCTGCATCCTGGACTGCTACCTCTGCAGACCGTGGACTGTCCTTGTCTGTAATCTCATGTACTGTATTGGGTGTATGTTGTGTTTTTATGTCATTGGTTGGACCCCACCAAGGCAAATTATCCCAATCAATGCCGTAGGGATCTTTGGCTGTTTTTGGTCGACTGGAAGGAGACTTTGTACCTTTTGCCAAAGGCATGAAATCCTCAATTGTGACCTTTGTGGGCTGCAATTTTTTTGAAGGTTTGCAGGGCTTGAAGGTTTGCAGGGTGTCTGGTTGTTCCTTTGAGCATTGGGTCTTTCGTGCTGCCCTTGGTTTGGCCTGTGGTCTTTCCGGTGACTTGGGTTGTGTTGGAGCTGACTCTGTGACCGTTGCCACAGGTGCTGCATCCTGGACTGCTACCTCTGCAGACCGTGGACTGTCCTTGTCTGTAATCTCATGTACTGTATTGGGTGTATGTCGTGTTTTTATGTCATTGGGTGGACCCCACCAAGGCAAATTATCCCAATCAATGCCGTAGGGATCTTTGGCTGTTTTTGGTGGACTGGAAGGAGACTTTGTACCTTTTGCCAAAGGCATGAAATCCTCAATTGTGACCTTTGTGGGCTGTAATTTTTTTGAAGGTTTGCAGGGCTTGAAGGTTTGCAGGGTGTCTGGTTGTTCCTTTGAGCATTGGGTCTTTCGTGCTGCCCTTGGTTTGGCCTGTGGTCTTTCCGGTGACTTGGGTTGTGTTGGAGCTGACTCTGTGACCGTTGCCACAGGTGCTGCATCCTGGACTGCTACCTCTGCAGACCGTGGACTGTCCTTGTCTGTAATCTCATGTACTGTATTGGGTGTATGTCGTGTTTTTATGTCATTGGGTGGACCCCACCAAGGCAAATTATCCCAATCAATGCTGTAGGGATCTAATTTTTTTGAAGGTTTGCAGGGCTTGATGGGAGGCTTCCTACCTTTTGCCAAAGGCTTGAAATCCTCAACTGTGACCTTTGGGGGCTGTAATGTTTTTGAAGGTTTGCAGGGCTTGATAGGAGGCTTCCTACCTTTTGCCAAAGGCATAAAATCCTTAATTGTGACCTTTGCGGGCTGTGGTGTTTTTGAAGGTTTGCAGGCCTTGGAAGGAGGATTCCTACCTCTTGGTACAGGTACTACATTCTCGACTGCAACCCTTATGGGTCGTGGTAGTTTTGATTTAAATGACCTGAACAGAAACGCTGTTGTTGGTTCCTTGACTTTATCCCTTGAAGTCTTCAATACTTTGTCCGTGTGAATGGTAGCTTGGGTGTTCAGCCACCAGCTCATCAGTCCTAGGCAACACACCACTTGGTTCTGGATTTCAGTGTACATAGTGGTGTTTGACGTAGGAATGGGTCCTGTCTTGTGAATTCCCTGACTTGTTAAATGGGTGAAAAGAAAGTCAATAAGTCTTTGTCTAAAGACTCTGTATGCCTTCTTTTTCCCGCCGCACATGTGCTTCAATTTCCAAAACAGGTTGAGCTCATTACATTCGCCCGTCACCTCGGAAAGCAAAGAGTTAACCTTGTCCTTGAGCGCTTGGACAGAGTCACTGGTTGTTACTGTTACTGACTTAAATTTTGCATCCAGTTTTGCCACCGTATGATGGATTGAATGTCTGACAAACTGCTGTGCAAAAGTGGCCATTATGCTGTTTTTTAACTGCACGCGTGGTTGGTCTTTTTCACTTGATGGCGCAGCTCTAATTTTAGTCATTAACAAAGCAATGTCATCTGAAGCATTGTTTATGTCCCATATAGCTTCGAACAGCAGCTTCTCCCTTTTCAACGGTGGCATACAGTTCAGTAGAGGGTCGTTGATCTCATATGCTTCCTTTTCCATTATTTCCAGCAGCCACACTTTGATTTTTTCTTCCTCGGGTTCGTTGGCTGATTGATCCGTCCTTTTGATTTCGTCCTGGTCTTTGGTCGTTTTATGCCAGTGAGTCATAAATGGGAGATAGGCTTGCATCACCCTGTCCTTTAGGAGAAATAAAACCTTACAGACCTGAGTGGCCATGGTATTCAGCGTACACGGGGGAACGACATGGGTAAAAACAGGTTCTGCAGGGGAGGCACCAGAGGACAGGGCAGAGCTGACACTTTGAGCCATCTCTTCAACGATTACTCTCCTCAGGATTTTTACGATTCCATCCTTGGCTTTGTCTTCCATTTTCAGAAACTTGAAGGTCTGGGTGAGTATTTTGTCCACACAGGACAGGACTTGAACCTTAGACGGAGAATCATCATTGGTGGACCTGAGAACTGTCCACGCAGCTTTTGAAACACACATGTTGAGCTCCAAAAGCAGCACCACTAACGCAGTTTTTGTGGCACCCTCAGCTCTACCTGATTCCAACTCAAGCCACTGCTCTGCTGAAATCTTCTCGTAAAAATTGAGAATAATTTCGAGGACTTCATCCAGAACATCCGATGCGTGATTGTCATCCATGGTGATATATATATATAGTCCTATATATATAACTTTCTTGTCTTCGATCTAATGAGCTTTCACTAGCAACAACTGATCGACTCTGTGTCTGGAACAAGAATGAACAACTTACAAACAAAGAGCTATTTCCTTTCATCTCCTTGTGACGTCACGGATCACAGACCACATTCTACAACGTCATCAAGTCTGGGTGCGACCATCAATGACGTCATAACTTCGGGTTCTCAACCCGGCGGTCAAAGGAATTGCCGATCCTAGCAACGGTTGCTGGGCAGCAGCGGCGTTCCCTCGTCAATGTTGCCGGAAGTGAACTCAACGCGGAGTTTCGCGGCAACCTCAGAACTACGGCGACTCAGAGGGACACAGCTCCTGTTACAGAAGCAAAGCGTCGAAAAACCACTTTTACTCTATTTCGATGTTCAAACATGACGAGTTCCTTGAAATGTGTGAAAAACATGGTGAATCTGATAATACCTAAAGGTAACTAGCACTAAATATGAATAAAAAGAATAAAGCCATGTTTGATTTGGCAGGGCTACGGATTAATAACTCGAAGTTTAATTTTGCTGTTGGTGAGTTAATTCTGTGAAATGCAATTTAAAGATTCAATAGAAATGTAATAGTGTTTTGTTTTTCAGGACACTACACACAAAAATGAAATAATGATAAACAAATCTGATCTGTTAATAAGAATACGGAAAAATAACATGTGTGATATTCATGAGTCTATAAAAAATAATCTTTTAGTGTCCCCATGCACTGTCCAGAAGTCTTATTTTTTTGGTGTCAGTTTAACTTACATCCCACCTGCTTCATAATATTCAGTTATTTCCCAAGAAACCAATTTCCTACTCTGCACCAAAATCTGTCAATGTGCAGTACAAATGAGACAGGTTTATTGTGACTCTGGCTGTGAAATACAGCAGGACACAGACAGGGGATAAATTAAAGGAAATGTGAACTTCAGATTGAACACCTGTGCTTTTGTAACCATTTGTAACTACATGTGGGTGATGTATTAACATGTTAGTGTGTTTGTTTGTTTTCCTGGAGCTTGAGAATAGGTGAACTTGCGACAGCCTCTTTAGAAAACTTACATCCTGTTTACCTCTCCTCTCCAAGCTTCAGTCTAAAGTTGGATAAATTAACTGCTCAATTACATTTTGGCCACCATCCCGAAAATAAATTAAATATATTGCACCAAACAACGTCACCTGTCTGGGCAAGTCGAGCAGAGCTTTATAGGAGTCTGACTGAAAACTACTCAGAGACATGCATACCAACAAACACAACAAAAACGGCATGTTTTTCCACATACTGACGACTTTATTGTCACATTAAGTGCTAAAAGGAGCCACTTTGTATGTTTAGTGCAACAAGATCCATTCAGTACAATACAGTTTGGTGGTGGGAACTCGTCTGTACAAACACTGCCTGCTGCAGTCCTCACTGCTGGACAGGACAGAACAGAACAGAGGTGACTTTGATATAAAAACGCATCAGATAGACGTCCGAGTTTGCTCCCGGGACGGATGGCATGGCATCCAGTTAGTTACAGGTGAAAGAGGAGGGAATCATGGGAAGGAACGATGACGAGACTTTTTTACTCCTTGGTGAACATGTGCTGGACCAGGTCGCACACACGGTTGCTGTAGCCGAACTCGTTGTCGTACCTGCAGCGTAACAGAGAATGAGGGAGGTTAAAGAGAGAGCAGGTTCATGTGATGTTCACGGACTTAGGAAAATATTCCGTCATCAGAGTGACAGACAATCTGAAGAGCAGGAAAAAAGACATTTCATTTACTAACCAGGAAACCAGCTTGACAAAGTGGTCGTTCAGTGCGATGCCAGCGCCAGCATCAAAGATGGAGGAGTGAGGGTCGCTGTTGAAGTCTGTGGACACAACCTGCGTGGAAAGAGATAAACACAGATGTTGGACATGATGGATGTGTTCACTGTTCATTCATGTTTTTTATGTTTTGTTTATTAAATCAGCACATGGTCCATGAAATGAATCAAACAGCATCAGATTCAGCTTTAACTACAAGGTTATATAGAAGGGTGCTGCCATCTAGTGGCGTTTTTATGACACTACACAGTTTATGACAGTCACTTCTCTGCTGTTCTCTCTATTCAAATCTAAAAAAAAAAAAAAAATACCCATGATGACCATTTTGTAACAAGGTGTTTTTATTTTGTACCTGGTCCTCTGTGTATGCCAGGAATCCCTTCATGGGTCCCTCAGCGGCGGCCTTGACAACCTTCTTGATGTCATCGTACTTGGCCTGAGTGATAGGAAATGAATTAAGAACATTTAAATTAAAGCTATTATGAGGAATTGCATAAGAAATTAATATCTGACCATTAGATTTCAGTAAAAAAAGTAAATCTAGATAAAAAGGAGTTAATAAATATCTGCTGTATGTTATATCCATAGTAAAGCAGCTGGTTGTTTAACAGATACTTACGGGCTTCTCCAGACGGACAGTCAGGTCAACAACAGACACGTTGGGGGTGGGGACACGGAAAGCCATACCGGTCAGTTTGCTGTGAGAACAAGACGATCAGAGTCAAAACTCAGGTCACGTTCCACTTGTTTTATTCTCCTAAACAGCCTCACGACTGAATCCTGAAGGGACAAGTTTTATTCACTTCCATTTCCTCCACTATGGGAAGATTTACAAGGCTGTGTCTAATCACAGAATCCTAAAAGTCTACGTATCTAAATTACATGACATGTTTCTTCTAATTGTTCCCGACAGCGCTCAGACAACCAAGGAAAAGGAACTACGCACCCGTTCAGCTCGGGGACGACCTTGCCCACGGCCTTGGCGGCGCCGGTGGAGGCGGGAATGATGTTCTGGGAGGCGCCGCGTCCATCCCTCCACAGCTTACCAGAGGGACCATCAACGGTCTTCTGTGTGGCGGTGATGGCGTGGACGGTGCTCTGGAGGACGCAGACAGGAAGGAACCGTTGTCTGAGGTTAGTGACTCTAGTTATGTGGCGTGTTTGGTTTAACGTTTTATTTTTAAAATGTCTGAGTTCTTTACCATGAGACCCTCAACGATAACGAAGTTGTCGTTGATGACCTTGGCGAGGGGAGCCAGGCAGTTGGTTGTGCAGGAAGCATTGCTATGGAGACAAGACAAGGAGCACAGATTGGAATATATTTTAAGAGATGATCCACATCTGTCCTCAGCAGGTCTGAAAATACTGAACATGCTGCATCACACTGTCCAGTCTACAAGGTCAATATCATCAACAGCTACTAGAATTAAAAAGCTACAGAGGAGTTTAAGACATTGTCCTGAATTAAAACAAAACAACGTCCATCAGCAGAAACTCACCTGACAACCTTCATGGAGTTGTCATACTTCTCGTGGTTGACGCCCATGACGAACATGGGAGCATCAGCGCTGGGGGCAGAGATCACCACCCTCTTGGCGCCGCCCTTCAGGTGAAGCTGCAGGAGACACGAGGATGGAGGTTAGTAAACTGAAATAAAAATGACAATTTTTTCCAAAAACTAAATAAAAACTACAATGAACAATGCAAAACTAACTAAGAAAACTAAGCTGATGTTATCTGCAATTCAGTTTAGTTTTAGAGATGTCTAAAGTTGCAGGAAGAAAACGCCACAGCTTAATATGGGACGACTTCGAGTACGACCCACAGGTAGATAAGAGTGAATGTAATTTGATGAGGATTGATGGGAACATTATGGGATACAACTAAAAAGGGAAAAATCCCACAAATTTGGAAATTCATGTACAGAGGTCTCACGAAGGCTACCACTAAGACTAAATAAACTAGTCAATTCCTCAAAAATAAAATATAAAACCGCTTAATCACTTGTTGAACTAACTAAAACTAAAGCAAACTGAAAAACTTAATAAAATAAAAACATAAAAAAACTTGCTTCATAACGGACATGGAGGTTTATCCAGTGCAACTTACAGAGGCCTTCTCGATGGTGGTGAACACACCGGTGGACTCCACGACGTAGTCGACGCCAGCATCGCTCCATTTGATGTTGGCGGGGTCTCTCCTGCGTGAAGCATTAAAATAAAATAAAAGCAGGTTAGACTGAGTCACACAGCGATGTGGTTAAAATACAATGAATGTGATATAAAGTGCGACATGTTCTACGTACTCGTGGAAGACGGTGATGTGCATGCTGCCGATGACCAGCTTGCCGCCCTCGGCCTTCACCTCTCCGTGCTTGAACACACCGTGAGTGGAGTCATACTTGAACATGTAGACCTGCAGCCGAGGACGACAGAAGAGGAGACAATTTAAAAACAAACAACATTTGATACGAAATAAGAAAATAAGTACCAGTAAGTTACCAAAGCTTGATATTTGCCCGTCTTACTAAACCAAACTTGTCCTCAACTTACACTTCACTTTTAGCTTTCAGGACAAAAAACAAACAAACAACATTTGATCCAGAACGAACTCTGGAGAATTTTTGAGAACCGCAGTTACAAGAAGATCATGACCCAGGCCGTGTTCCTCTCACCATGTAGTCCAGGTCGATGAAGGGGTCGTTGATGGCCACAACCTCGACCTTGCCACCGGTGGCGGCGGCGCGGGTCACCAGACGGCCGATACGACCGAATCTGAAACACAAGGAGAAGAAAAACCCAGAGAGATCAGAGCAGAGCCGACGTGTCCAGACTCAGAGGGAAACCAGACCAGATAGACAATGGATTAACAGTTTAATGAGAGGATTTGTGGCAGTATTAGATCGCAAGAAGAGAAAATGTGTGAATAAAAGCCTGAATTATCAAAATATCTGCTTTTATGAGATCTACTGTTGAATAGTTTTACCAAAAAGCAACTTGGGTTCCACAAACTGTCCAAACTGATTAATTTCCATCCAAATTAAATGTAAAAATCTTCCTCTCTGCAGAACCAGTCATGCTGCTGCATTTCCCCTCTGTGACCAGCAGGTGTCACCGGCACTCAAACTGCAACGGGAGCCACTGCAGAGGACAAACGGGCCGTACAAGGCCTGCCAACCTTGACTGAAGATAACAATAGTTGGCACCGGCAGCTGAAAGCCTGTTTACGCCTAATATGGCTGCCGTTACAGCAGGTCACACAGCAAGAGGCCTCAAAGTGGACAGAGAGACGATCCTCATACTGTACCGGAGCTGAACTGGTTTTTTTTTTTTTTTTCTTTCATGTTAACCACTGAAATGACAGATTCAAGCTGAAGGAATAAAAACAGGTGGAGCTGTAATGATGCATGATGGTCTGTGAGAGAAGCAGCGAGCTAAAGAGGAGGAGGAGAAGGTGCAGGAGGAGACTCCTTTCCCCTCAATTTAGCTTTAGATTACAGAGCCAGATGAGGTGGAAGTGCACCTGTGGACGAGGACGACGTGACCTCAAACTCTGATGGAGCAGAAAGAAAAGAGAAAGGTGGAACGAGGCCCCAGCGTTAAAAAAACAAAACAACCTGCAGCTGGATTTCCTAGTGATGAAGTTTAACTAACATGGTTTAAAGAAAAATAAGAAGTTCAGCCAGAGGTTCACAGCAGAGTTGCTTCATTTTATAAAGTTTATCCACACACCTGAACTCTGGTCTGATAAGGGCCGACTGTTAAACCCTAAAGCACCAGATTGCAGCGCTGACGGAGGGAAACAACACAATGAAGCAGGAGACTCAGTCAACAGTGGAAAGTCATGATCTCTATTGATCTGTCGAGTTCTTGCTGATATTTCGTAGCGTTGCTCAAGGGCTCGACAGTGCGATGGAGAAACTGGGATGTTGAAGCTTCGTTTGAGGTCTCATTGTGAAGAAGAAGGTGAAGTGGAGCAGCTTCAAAACACATGAGGGAGCAGAGAGCGATGCATCAGAGATCAGTGTTAAGAGATACACAAGTGTTGCAGCCTCGACATGTCTATACAACCTCCTTAGAGATAAAAACACTATGGAAATAAAATCTACTTGAAGTGTTTTTTTCTTCAGACTTGTTTCTTGTCAGTTCTTCATTATTCAGATCAGAAACATACGGGAACAAACTGTCAGTGAGTCTTAACCGTCCACTGATCCTTCTAGAGTTTCATCTCTTTAGGACCCGATGAAGTGACTTTTAAACAACGTCTTGTGTGGCGTGGTTTGCGTGGCTGTGGTTGAAGGTCTTGATATAAATAAACTTTCTTTGACTCGGTCACATAAAGAAAAAGAAAAAAGAAAAGTAGAAAGCAGAAACTTTGCGCTGTTATCATGTTACTGTAACTATACTATTTATACTTCACATGTTGAGTCCTGTTATGCAACGTCGCTCGTCTCAAGCTCACATTACACATTCAGTCTACAGTATGTCCTTATGAGACTGATTAATGTTTGAACCCGTGACAAAAGACAATCCCTCCTGTGTCTGCTGGGACCAGAGACCCCGTCCAAGGACAGTCTCCTAACAGGGATGGATGAGTGTCTGTAGCTGAACACCTGACCGAATCGGCTGACTGATTAATCCTAAATGCACGATAAACACATCGCAAAAGGTCGCCTGAAATGCGATGAGTATGTTTTATCTACAGGTGCCATGCAGGGATATAAGATATAAGACACCTTGAACTGTATGATTAATATGCACACCTGAATATTTGGTTATTTATCGCGAGTCATATTGTCACTGCAATATTAAACATCGGATAAAGGCTAATAAAGCCAAACGTTCCCAATCAAACCTCTCAAACTCAACTTTATGTCGGTATCAACACCTGAGGTTTTGTGAATATGAACCATGAACAACTTGAAGCTCATGTGATTCACACCGAGGACGTTTCCCCCTCATCTAGAGATCTACTGAAACACTTTTTTAAAAGTTGTTCTTGGCCCGAGGTCGTCCCAGCACTTTTCATTAGACGACTGTTTAATCAAAGTAGCTGAGACAGATCTGAGTCCAAAGGGAAAAGAGACAGATGCTTTGCAGATTAAAAGCAGTAAACTTAAAACTGAAGTGACAGGAATAAAGTCTTTGTGTCTGGAGGACAAGTTTTTTAGCAGGACAGTAACGTCAAAATGAGTTCATATGCAGCTGCAGGGGTTTTTTCTCACATCTGCAGCTCGTCTTCAGGGTGGGAGGAAACCAGTACAACCACTGGGAGAACATGCATCACAAAAAGGTCCAGAGCCAAAACGCAAACTGAACCATTTTGGATTTGTTTGTTTTGTTTTTTTCCTCCCCAGATTCTGGAAACCTTTGCCTCCACTCGCTCACAAACAGAGGAGACCTGAGGGACGGTGTCAGCGGACAGGCAGCTCTCCTCCTCGCTTCGTTTTGGGAAGCCACCAAGCAGCCAGAAGGCCAAATGGAGCCGAGCCCATCTTTTGTTTCTGGTGGCTCAGTGTTGGCGTTGGTACCGGGCCAGAACCGAGGAGCTAAAACCTCCCTGCAGCTCGACAGCAGCTGCTTCACACAGAGAGACACAGAGAGGAGAGAGAAAATGTTTCGCCGGCCGTCTCCAAGCCGGAGCAGCGTCCATAAACCTGCGGCCGGGTGGAGACTGAACTTCAGCGGAAAGGTTAGAGGGTTAAAAATAGTCGAGGGGAGAAGAAAAGGAATGTGACAGCTGAGGACGGAGAGCAGTGATACCGACACAGAGAGAGAGAGAGAGAGAGGAGGATGAGGAGCGTGGGGGGGGGGATTGGAGAAGAAGAAGAGGGGACACCAACCGTGACAGCACAACACCACCACCGGACTATAAATAACCAGAGAATAGACGGGTCCGGCCCCGAGTCCTGTCCTGTCCTGTCACTGGACAACACTTGGACAAAGAAAGTCTCATCAAAGAGCTCAAGGGGGAAAAACTGGGGATAAGTCGCATCATTAATGTCACTTCCTCAAACTTCAGCATTTAGACTTTGACCATTTTATTTAACAAAAGGTTTGTATTTTACTTTATATCATCCAGATAGATTCTTTGATTCTTTTTTTCTTCCTCTTATGTGGGGTCTACGGTTGCAGCCATCTTTTATTTATTGATAAATTTTTCCCCAATCATTCATTAACAAACAGATTTTAACAGCCCATAACGCTCCAGAGCCTGTGGTGACGACTTCATGTTCTTCATTTTGTCCAATTAGCAGATAAAACCCCCAAATACTCAGTTTACTGCAAAGTTGAAGTGTGCATGAAAGTTGAAAGTTACTTTGCTCGTTTGGTTTTTACACATAAATATAAAATCACATCACCTCTACATTGTCTTTTATCAGTTTCTTCTCGTCTTGAACTAATATAATAAAAACCCTGACAGACCCGAGGTCACAGAGCCGCTGTTCAGGTCCTGTGCTCGGATGATCTTTGCCCTTTGAAGCTGCGGTTTAGGAAATAAAGGCTTTTCTGCTCCTGCAGCTAAAAAAAGAAACGCTGCTGAGTTGAGTATCATCTGCAGCGCGTCCCAACACCAAAGCTTCAATTTCAGACATGAAACTCAAGAGGGATTTAAGGAGCGGGGGGGATTTCTGGACGTCGGACGCCTCCGGTTTGTTTTAGTGCCAGTTGATGATCATCACTTCACCGTCGCCAAATCAAATAGTTTCTCCAACTTTAAAGTAATGTTAGCACAGCAGTAAATGTCTGAGGTCTCAGGGTGACAACAGTCATCTGTCAACACTTGAAGACAGTCTCTCTGTTTTCTGGTTCTTTCTGGACAATTTAACACTTTTTTTCTCCAAATTTTTACAAACATTAATAATAAATAAAATGATTTGTTTGTGTTCTGCAGGATTGTGTTGCATTTCAGCAAAATTAAACACTGAGCACTTGTTAAAACTGATTCAAATACAGAATTTAAGAGCTACAAACATTGGTAGATGCACAAAAATCAACTCTGTGAGATGTGCAGTGACATTGAGCTGCCTCTTTGGCTTTTTAGACACTTGGTTTAACTCTGAGCTCAGGTGAGTTGTGACAGGTGTTTTCATCACTGAGGAGAAGATAAATAAACTGACAGGAGGTCAAGAAGAAAAGGAAAAGAGCGTGAACTCACCCGTTGATTCCGATCTTCACCATTTTGTCTGATGTGGTCTGATCCTCACTGCAAAGAAAGGAAAGGAGTCAAACCCAAAAACAAAACAACACAACACAACATAACACAAAGGAAGTGAAAACTGTGCACAACCAAAAACTGAAGAGGAAAACTGAAGAATCACTGAACTTAAAAAGGAAAATCAACCTGTTTTCCACATTTTAACAAACTTTTAAATGACTTTAAGTCTTAAATGCTGCTTAAACAGCAAAAGCTTCAACACAAAAGTTTGTCCTCCACCTGTTGCTACAACCAAACACACAATCTCTCTCTCTTTGCAAAACTGACTCTACACAACGACAGGTGAAGTGGCGTCAGTACCGTCTGTGATGAAGGCACCTGTCTCTGTCCTCTGACGAAGAAGTGAGAGCGGGGACGAGCGGTGCTGTGCCGCCGCCATTTATCCCCACGCGCCGCCGCCGGACACGCCCCCTCCCTCTCCCACTCTGAATGTCAAGGTCGCTGTTTGTTTGTCAGGTGGTTTAGACCAGAGCACAAGACCCACCGGTTCACAGGTCACAGCTGGGTTTTTTATTTCTAATATAAACATGAAACATAAACATTTTTTTAAAAAACACTTTGCCTCACCTGGACTCAGGTGAAAAACGCGTTGACCGTCATGTTTATTCTCTTTACGCAGTCTCAGATTTGGATTTGACTGGTTTCTGATGGCTATGATGATTCCTCCGCCAAGGAAAGTAGTTCCTGTGCGGATGTTGAATAACAGTGTAGCTAGCTGCTGTTGCAGTTTGGCAATTTGTGGCACATGGGCATCAATGAAACAATTTCCCTAAATTAAACAATAATAAATCAGATTATTTCACTAATTTAATGTTAATACAAACATTCATGACAGATAGACAGTAACATTAACAATTGGTTTTATGATACAACACAAAACATTTTATTGTGTCATCATATCATTATCACATTACCATCATATTTCTATATATTATATATAATATTTCAACATTGTTCTCACATTTATTTTGTCATTTAACTGATGACAAAGATACTGATGTTCACTCCTGTAAGGGACTGTGAATGAAATCAGAAAGCACACACACACACACACAGATACAGATACAGACACACACACACACACACACACACACACACACACCCTCCTGTCCAGTCTCATGTTCACTGTAAGACATCGAGGGTGTGTTGACCATGTGATGCTGAGGAGCAGCTCACTGCTACGTGAACCACAGCACGAACAGTGAGGAGGGGTGTGTGTGTGTGTGTGTGTGTGTGTGTGTGTGTAGGAAATGTCACGGCAGCTCGAGGCTTGGAGTTGCCACAGTCCCTTAGTGTCCCATCGTGCTGCTACAGGACTCATATAAACTAATATAAACTATAAATTAGTAATTGTTAAATGATTTAATAAGAACAGTTTAATTAGAGTATATACAGTTCCTATATAAAACTCACTATAAAATGTTTGTGAGCAGTTTTATCTTCCCCTGTGGACTCTTAAGGCTGGTATATAACACCTAAAGACAGGACATCTACTGCTTATAATAATAATGATACATTTATCTATCTGTGTTATCAAAGCTACAATATAAAAGATGAAATAAAATAAAATAAGACCAAAAAGCAAAAAAGCAACAGTACCAAAGAAAGTAGTAGTAGTAGAAGTAGTAGTATATATACTACTACGGTGGCCATCAGAGTTCAAAACACTGCAGCTTAAGAAAGCACACCCAAAACACCTTCCTCATTAATACATCAACATTATGTGCTGTGAATGAGCTCTCAGGGCCACCGTAGTAAACACTGATTCATTGATTGAATCCGTAATATATTTGAATGAACAACCAGGTCCTTTAAACTTGAAAAATCACAAATTTTTTGGCCTTGATTGTGTGTAAATGACCAAATCCATAAAAATAATAAGTAAAATCAGTTAAAACACTGAGGTAATTCATTTTATCATCTCATCAACAGAGTCAAATGTTGTGTTTGTGTTTGTGTGTAATCTCGTTCACACCGAGACTCAGTCCAAGTCTATTTCTGGAGAATCGCTCCTCGATCCAAAACTCCACAGATCATAACTCACATAATTAAAATGCGTTGACACGACTTGTCATCGTGACAAGACGTTTAGTTAAATATCTGAGACCGTTTTCACTTTAAGTTTCTGTTGTTATGGACCAGAAAGAGAGAAAGAGACAGGAAACAACCAAAGTCTGAGAGATGATGAATGTTTTAACGTGTTAGACATCATCATTTATCATTTAGTTTTGATTTAATTCTACTTTTTTATTTCCCAGGTTTAATTAACAAGATTTCTAGTTAAACAACAAAAACAGTTTTCATGTCTTTGGCGAAGATATGAAGTCACAAGAGCCAAGTCCAATAAGTAGTTGTCAAGCGTTTGGCTGTGGAAAAAAGGCCTTGAGTAGCTCCCATAATACTTAGACTGTGGCTGAGATTGAATTCATATGGTTTTAAAATGATATGTATAATTATTAAAGTATGGTGGCCCTGAAGATTCAACTCACTGCGACGTAAGAAAGCACATGCAAAGACGAAAATGAGCTTTGTACAGTGAGTTTCACAACACATGAACTGCAAAAACTCCAAAATGTGATGATCTCATAGAAAGCTAAAGTAATATATTCGTATTCGTAAACCTCACTAACAGGAAGCCGTCTGCACAACTTCTACAGTCGAGGAGCTTTTCTTAAAATTTGTGGCACATTTATGTCTTTGTGTGTGTTTCCTGAAGCTGCAGTGTTTGTCCTCTCAGGGCCACCGTACTACTGTCATTAAATCCTATATAAAGACCAAAACAACTCATGAATCACACATGAACTTTCTGGATTTCCAACCGTGTGTGTGGCTAAAAGTAAACTGGTTGTTAAATAAAACATGTTTTGAATATCTAAGCTGTGTAGTTTTCGTAAACTTTATTCATAAAGGAGGAAACAGTGCATTATGGGACTATTTTCAGTATGTAACACAGTAACACCTGATGCATCTGAATCATTGATGTGCTTTGAAAACAATGAAGCTCAACTCTCTGACACACAAACAAACACTTATTATTACGTATTATAATTATCTTTATCATAAAACAGTGTCAGACTTATAGTATGTGTCGATCAGGAGTTACAGTATGCGTGAGATCCAAACCACCTCCGCCAGAACCTGCCACTCCTGGACAAACCATCCTTTTAAAGTCAGCGAGCTCGGGGTGAGGTAAAGGTCAACCTATAAATATGACAGAGCCTGAGCGCTCTTCATATAGTTTCTATATGTCAAAGGGTGTGACATTTGGATGGAGGAGGAAGAAAACACGTCGTCCAGGCCCCGAAGGTTCGAGTCCAGTGTGAATGAAAGTTTAGAGTAAAACACAGAAACACTGAGATAAGATAGAGGTGGTTCCTTTGTGTGTGTCTGTGTGTGTGTATTGTGGTGCAACAGTGTGCGAACCTGCAGTTTATGTAAGACCCGGGTGCAGACGTGTATTGTCCCCAGTCAATGGCGCATTCCAGCCGCACTGATAATTCCCACAATCCACCACAGTCGTGCTTTATCAAAAAACAACCAACAATAACAAAACGAAAAAAATCGAGAACCTGGTTGCCATGGAAACCGTCTAACGGTTAGTTAATAATTCAGGTCTGGCTCCTTCTCTCTCTCTCTCCTGTCTGCTGTTTGTCTTCGTGCGGCTCTGGCTCCATGAACCTGTTGCATTGTGGGTTTTCTCACGTTTTTTTTGCCTCAAGTGACCTGAAGCTGCTCCGACTACTCGTTCTGTTGTTGTTACTCATCAGAAAACGGCTTCTCTTTATCTTGACGAGTCTCTGTTCATAGGAATTTATGATTATTATCACATTTACATAATTACATTTCCCTGTTTTATTGTAAGAGCTGATCCAGAAGAACCATAAACCAGGGGTTCTCAACTAGTCTCACTCTGGGACCCACATTTTCCCATGGTCATTAAAGCAGAAGTAAGCGATCCGGTCGTTTTGGCTAATGCTGCGTTCCAGGCAGGCTTTTGAAACCGTAAATTACAGCTTCAAGTCACGACTTACGACTTTGTAGCGTTCCAGGCAATCCACTCGCGTTTTTCCGACCTGTTTTACCGGTGAAAGTCACTATAACGGCCACTCGTAACTTCCGACCGGTGAACTCGTACCAGATCGAACTGGTACGACTTCACAGGTCGGAAAAACACGAGTTGCCTTGAACGCACCATAACGTCCTCGTCCCTACTTCGCCACATTCACGGCGTCCCTTGGCTGCACACACAGCCCTGCATGCCGTTCTCTCTCCTCATTGGATAAAACTTGTAGGATACGAGAAAAGTTTTCTCCTGGGCTCAGAGCAGAGCAGAGTGACTGACAGACCCGTGTTTCGGTCCAAACACTCTATGTAAGTGATTGCTGTTGGAAGATATAACTATTTAAGACTTATATTGACACAAAAATATCGCTTACTTCTGCTTTAAGTTGCGACCCACTTTTATAGAATTGAAACCAAGAATTTTTTTTTAAAGCCTTTAAAAACTCATTTTGCTCTTTATTGAGCAAAGTGCATTTCAGGGCACATAAATGAAACTGAGGAGGACCATGACAACTGCATGTATGGAGGTGAATAAAAAAATATCAAACTGCACAAAATGGAGACCAACAAAATGATATATTTGACTTCTAATGCATCTCTGCATTCAGAGCATATTCACAAAAGTGAATAAATATCATATTGCACAAAATAAAGACCCACAAAACAAAACAAGGTATTTTCACTGCATTTCACTGCACTGATATCTTTGCATTCAGAGCAAATGGAGCAAATAATAAGAAACTGAGGAGGACCATTACAACTGCATGTGTTCATGTGTCTCGTGTGCCTTTCAAAATAAGTTATTTTTCAAAATAAAAGACATGTCCAACATCAGATGTGCATTAAATATTATTTAGCTACTTTTTTGACCAGCTGTCCGCGACCCATCCAGAACGGGTCCGCGACCCACTTTTGGGTCCCGACCCACCAGTTGAGAACCACTGCCATAAACCATCTCAGTGAAGTTTCTTATCTCCTCTCTGGGGCTCTAGTAACAACAGTCGGTCGGTGGCAGCCAATCAAAAGAGAGGAGGCTCTGAGTCTGTCTTCTGACTGGTTGACTGTTCAAAACATAAAATAGAGCAGATTTCAAGGTAGAACACTCAAAAAGAAAACAAATCCTGCAAAGTGTTGGATAATGTGTCCAGGTGGGCGGGGCTTAGTGTGACTGCTTTGTTGTGACATCACAAAGTGACAGGAAGTCCTGACGGCTGGTTTTAAGGCTCAGTTTCTGAATACAGGCTGTGTGCATTTCTCTGTGGATTGAGGCTTTGATACTTTCACAGTATTAATATAGAACCTAGAGCTGCTTTATAATCACACTACACATGGACATCTACCTTTATACTGTATGGAGCTTTAACACAAACATCTACCTTTATACTGCATGGAGCTTTAATACAAACATCTACCTTTATACTGTATGGAGCTTTAATACAAACATCTACCTTTATACTGTATGGAGCTTTAATACAAACATCTACAATTATACTGTAGCTTTAATTCAAATATCTATCTTTATACTGTATAGACCTTTAATACAAACATCTACCTTTATACCGTATGGAGCTTTAACACAAACATCTACCTTTATACCGTATGGAGCTTTAATACAAACATCTACGTTTATAACATATGGAGCTTTGATATCAGAGTTGTTTTTGGGAGGGATCACAAAAAATCTCAACTTCTAGTTATGTTCTTGATTTCTTTCTTTATTTGCTACTGTTTCTAAGGTCAATGTTGAACCAACGTCTTTGGTAGTGACAGGACTGAAAAATTAAATGCAGAAATGCATAAAGGTCAAATAAAAGCTTACAGGTGTGTAGTGAGGTCACGCTCGTAGGTCACTTATCCAAAAGTCAGCGGGGCGTCAGCAACGGGAAATCCAGACACGGAGGAACTGGAAGTTTTCCTGACATAAAAAACAAAAACCACGATGCAAAAATAATTCATTAAGAAGAAGAGGAAAGCAGAACGTCAAATCTCCTCAACCATCTTCATAGTGTTTTTTCTTCACTCTCTTACCTGAAGTGACTGAATCTGAATCCGAATCGCCCCAGGAGGCTCAAACTGTTTATGGCGATGACCTTTAATAATTTCATTTTAAGCTGATGGCATTTATAGCATTTCCTTTTCATTAAAGGGTGAGTGTGACATCAGGTGCAGGAGAAAAGAAAGAGAAAGAAAGGTCACGAAGCAGACTCGAGTCTGGACGACGACAACGACGGCAGTGGGCGATGAAACCCGCTGAGCCCCCGGGACGTGAACACATCGCGTCCACCGACTCACGTCTGCACCTTAAAGACGATTTAGTTCAGGTGTGATGAGTCCAAACATTCAGTCTGATTTAATGATGGTGTTTAACAAAAAGCTCTTTTCTTGGAAAGAAAGATGACGTGCATCAGTTAATTAAAACATACAAAGAAAACAAACAAAACTCATTAGGATATTAAAAAATGTGATACTTGCAGATTTTAACTGGACTGATTAGAAAACATCTGTATACGGAGGAGCGACACTGACAAAATCTAATAATCTGATCTAATCTGAATTTGCCAACAAATGAAATTGATTATTTAAATATAAAATAAAAAACTATAGATTTACATGTTTCTTTTTATGAGCTGATAAAAATTATTTATCATTACTTTGACTTCCTGCTTTGTTTTCAGACAACATTGGACTTGACATATGGAGACCAAACTCTGACAAAATATAATGACAACAAGTCCAAAATACACTAATTACTGAATAATCACAGTACTGAGTAAGGTTGAAATGGGGAGTTAAAAGAAAAAGAAAAAAGGAAAATTGTTGTTGTTTTTTTTAGGACCAATCACTTGATTAAATCAATGGAAACCTTTAACTATTCCTTCAGCAATTTTCTTTTTACATCTTCTATATTTTTCTAATTCTTTTGACATGTGAAGCCTCAATTATGACAAAATGTGGTAAAACATTTAAGTTTATTATACATGAATAAATGAATCAAAAATTGAGTATAAAAAGAAATTTAAACCTCAGTCAAGAGTAACTTATTGTCAACTGAAACAAACAAATAAAGAAGCCGTGAACTGATCTGATCTCACAACCTGCAGGAAAAAGAGATGTGAGGAGGTGAGAGGAGGTTCAGGAAGAGAAACTCTTCAGCGCAATCTTCAGGGCCCAAATTAAAAGAGAGGGAAAAAACCTTCACAAACACAAACACAGCTCAGTTTAAAAAAAAAAAAAAAAAAAGGGAGTGAAGGTGGACGTGCACACTTGCACTACTGTGGCTCCCTCTAGTGAAAACACCACCACAGTGACAAACACAGAAGCTCTGAAGTTCTTCACCTTTGGGAATAAAAGATGAGAGGTTTTAGTATTTACAGAGTAAGAAGTCACGTTGATTCACATTCCTGCTCCTGTTCTGGAAAATATCAAGTAATAATCAAGTTTTATGACAAACAAAGAAGCTTCTTTTATGAGTTTAAAACCACGACACCAATTCTATGTTTTGATAAAAGTGCTACAAATTCATTTTTCAGACGTCTCTTAACTGTCATTTGTTGCTGGTGGAGTTCGAGTCTCACTCTCTCTCTCACACTGTAAAAAAGAAAGAAAAAAAACACGACTCTGGAGGTCAAAGAGGCGAACGCTGCGATCAGAGAGGGAAATCAAACAACAGCTGATGAGTTGCAGATCATAAACCAGAAACCAGAGCCGTTTTGTGATTAACTCGTTAAACAAAAAGTCCTGAGCAGCTGCCACCTCGCCGGCCGCCATTTTAACCCGCCAGGATTAGACCATCCGTCTTCATCTTCAGCTGCAGTCTCTCTCTCTCTCTCTCTCTCCCTCTCTGTCTCTCTCTGCCTCGGCCAGGCCTGCCCGAGTCTGAGAGCTCTGCTGGCAGACGGAGAGAGCGTCGTCCTTGTGCCGTCCTCTGTTACAGGAAGGCGGCTCTAATCAGCTCTGCAGAGAGGATGCAGGGGCAACTGGCAGGAAACCAGTTGAGGAGAGGTAAACGAGATGGGACGGATGCTGCTGAGCTGGACCGTGTGGGATTTTTCATTCATAATTTATTCACCTGGTTGTTTATTAGTTAACACCGCAAAAAAGAAAAAAAAGTGGCATGGATGTGAATGATTGTGGCATTTAAAGCAGAAGTAAGCGGAATATTTGTGTTAATATAAGTCTTAAATAGTTATATCTTCCGACAGCAATCACTTCTATAGAGTGTTTGGTCTGTAACACGGGTCTGTCAGTCACTCTGCTCTGCTGTAAGCTGAGGAGAAAACTTTCCTTGTATCCTACAACCTTTATCCAATGAGGAGAGAGAACGGCATAAAGGGGCGGTCCTCTCTGTGTGTGCAGCCAAGGGATGCGCGTGAATGTGGTGACGTAGGGACGAGGGCGGGGACTGCTAACTCCATCGGCTGACAGGAAGTTAGCCAAAACAACCGGATCGCTTACTTCTGCTTTAAACAAACACAGAATGATATTTAAATAAAGGTTTATTCAAATAAACAAAAGTTTATTTGTAGACCGTGTGATTGTTTTAAAATTTTCTCACAAAAAAGTCAAAGTTTTAATTATTTCATCCACTTATTAGGTTAATTTCTTTCACCTTCCTCTCTTCTTTCTTTGAATAATCTGAATCATCCGTCTTTTTATTCATGAATTCTGTCCGTCTCGACTGAAGTGCCTGACTCATTTTAAGGTTACGAGAGGTTATCGAACAATTTAAAATTCTTCCTCTGTTCATGATTCAATTCAACACAGTGACAAGAGACAGAAAATCTTAAACCCTCTGATACTGAGAGCCTGTGTTTGTTATTTTACTCTGCAGAAGCATCAAACTGCACCTGACGTAGCTCCTCCGTAGTGTTGTCAAAGACACTATAAACTCTATTCAATATTGTATCACTCTAAAGACCATACCTGTATCATCTCTATCACCTCTGAGTGGAGGATATAACCACACACCTGCTGTTTGTAGTATTGATTTCACAGTAAAGATTCTCCAGATAATCGATCTCACAGAATCTCACGTGATCATCTGACTTCAGAAGAAAAAATAAATATGGTGGAGGGTCGATATGGTCAGCTGGCCGTCCGTTCGTGTGCTCTGTTACATAGCAAAAAGAAAATGAAAAAAAAAAAGAAAAGTTGATAGTTATGACTGCAGGTCTGAAATATCAGTAAATTGATCACATTGACACTTCCATGGAGCCCTATGCAAAATCTTATTTTAGGGCCCTCTGTTACTGCCAGTAATACTCAATATTGATCATTTACTCACCTACTACACACTTATTTCATTTTTCTAATCTGTCATTATGAATCATCGTCCTGGCATGTTTTTACCCATTTTTCTAAATCAGAAACGGTACCAAATTCAGCTAAAAGTGCAGCCTGGGGTTGATTTACACTTATTCAAAATTACTGTATATAGTAAGAGGGATAGAGAATGTGAACTAGGCCTACTACTAAAAGTAACAAAATAAAACAATAGACAATGCATTTGCTGTAAACACATCATCTGCTTTTTTAATTTTGGTTTTAAAATTACCATCCCAGGCGGCTGGATTTAGGATTTTTTTTTTTTTTGAATTGCACAACTGATAAGCACCCACCCCCTCCGTCCAATCAGGAATCACCAAAATCATTAAATAGACTGTTGCTAGGGACGCCGCTCTGATCGGAGTAGCACAGAGCAGAAGAATGCAGGATATTTACCTTGTGTTTCTTTTTTACCGTCATTAAACAGCTTGGGACTAATTGTGATGTTAGTTAAATGGGAGAGTGGAGGCTCTCTGCCTTACACACCGCTGCTGGAAACCAAACCTGCGATCAGAGCCTCGGACCCGGTGTCACATGCATGATTTGGCGGTTTGACTGACAGACCAACCAAAGTTGTCTGAGACTAATTTGATTAGTAGGACACATTTTGGCCCCTGCTCCTTACACAGACGACCAAATTTCATCATTGATATGTCAAATCACTTAGGGACCGTTCGTTATTTATGGAATGGGCCACCGGAGGAAAATGGGGGGGGGTCATGTCATAATATTCTTTGTTGAGGGGTGGGTCCACTAAAAAAAAAAGGTCAGTGAGGGGGGGTCATTAAACATTTTGTCTGGAGGACACTGCAATGCCCGCAGAAAACAAAAACAAAACAAAAACGGGACATTTCAAAGCTGCAAGCACTGATGACAATGAGAGCAACGGCCCCCGAATCACAGCGTTATTTTATGTTGCCCTGAGTTGGTTTCGAACCCGGGTCTCCCGCACGGCAGGCGACGATGCTAACCGCTTCGCCAAGAACTCAATAAGGGTTCTGCCCGCGGCTTAGCACGTCTTTTATGGGTGAGTGAGTTTAACTTCAGTACCGTTACCGTACAGAGGCTACGCTGCCTGCCTGCCTCATTGCGTAACTCTACATAGTCTGAGCAGCACGTACGTTCACGTTGCTTTTGTGAATTGTAAACAAACAGACGCCCCCTCGGTTTTAGCGTCCAGCAGTTTAGCGGCTAATTCAACTGCAGTGATGGATAACTGTACCAGAGACAACTTCATGAACTACATTTGAGGAATAAACGGCAGCTTTTACCTGACGGGAGACCGACGCCTGAGCTACGGTAGCTAACAGTTAGCTGGTTTTACGTACTTTCTCTCTCTCTCTTTCCCTCTCTTTCTTACACACACACACACACACACACACACACGGTTGTCTGTCATATCTGTCGTAAACCTTGTAATAATACGTTGTTGTTGAGTACGGTTCACATTATTGTTGCTTCGGTTTGAGTGTGGATTAATTGTAATGGCTTGTTGTGTAATGTGAGCTGGTCCAAAATCGCGATTCTGTTATTGATGAGTTGGGTTTTAATAACAGCTGATAAATGGCATGGATTGATGAGGTGTTGCACACATGGTTGTCAAAATGAAATAATGTAGTGTCACGCGCTACGTGATGCGATGTCACGTACTTGATGGCTGGGGGGGGGGGGGTCATGTATCTTTTGATAAGGCTTAATGCAGGGTCATGTTAAAATTTACTGACTCCGACAGGGGGGTCATGTAAAAAAAAAAAAAGTCCTGTGAATCCCTCCGGTGGCACTGATGATAAATAACGAACAGTCCCTTATGCAATCGATTACTGTCTTATACTTACCAGATACTCAAGATTTTTATAATTTTGCCAACATTTTGCCAAAAATGAGCCGCCTGGGATGGTACCTTTAAATAAACTGCGACAGCAATGTGCAACAACAACAATTAAGGGTTTTTGTAATTACACAGAGTTTCTCTAGGGATCGACAGAAGGTAGGCATTATAGATTAAAAAGTGAATTGCTCGTTGGGGCCCCCTAGTGGTCACGGGGCCCAAAGCAGGTGCTTAGTTCGCTGGGCCGGTGTTCTGTCGATTTCTGCTGCTTTGTCGAAAATTACTATCGCCGCATAAATCAAATGAAAGCATAAAGTAAGTGTTTTCTTCTCTCATGTGTCTAATGTACAAAAAGTGTAATGAAATTTATTTCAGGGGTAGCATATTTTGATAAGATAATAACATAATTTTGATTTCCAATAACATATCAAATAATGCTCCCGCTACTCTGTGCATTCATGTAAGACTACTGATCCAACTTTGAAAGACTAAAAGCAAATAGAATTTAAATAGGATTTAAAGGACATTTTTCACCGTTAATGATGATGTGAACATGTTGCCGAAGGCTAGAAAATGAACGTAACACGTGCAAATAAAATTTTAAAAAGTAATTAAAAAAAAATTTACAGACCGTTAACAACAGCGTGGACTGACAAGCTGCAACACAGGGTTTAAAAAAAATCGGAAAATTGGCTCTGCGTATGCACAAAACCACAAAGTAGCAGTTCTCGACAAGTAGCAGAAATCGACAGAACACCGGCTGCATTGACACAAAACAGAACAAACTTTGAATTAGGCCACGCCCCCTCGATCACTGAGGAAGGTGATTGAGCCCTAAAATCGTCCAGAGTGACTCCAGCATCAACTGGTTTAACATCCACACCTGGTTGGATTACAGGTGAAATACTTCATTTTTTAAAGAAGCAGGAACTGTAGCCGTCGACTTCCTGAGAACAGAAACTCTGTATGTTTCTGTCCTCCCTTCATTAGCATAACCGACTGAGGGGGCGTGGCCTCCACAGACTGACAGGATGACAGATGGACCTCCACACAGCATGAAGCCGCTCACTTACATCATCTCCATGAATCACATTAAACTGCTAAACCTCACACACACTCACACACACACACACACACACAGATAACTTAGCTGCCACTCTGTACGTGTCACCTGGTCTTTGTGTCGTCTCGGGCTCTGTCAGATTTTCACGCTGAGGCGTCGACAAGCTCGTCGCCTCCTCTGCTTATCTGCCGCCGCGTGCAGAGACGGAGGCTGAGACTCGGGGGCTGATCCGAGGTCTGCCGCTGTCGCTCACGTTGCCCCCGACGACTGTGAGAGGATGAAACCACAAACACACAACCTGAGCGGACTTTTCTCTGCAGCAGGTGTGAAATGATGAGAGTGAAACTGTGATCAAAATGAAATATCAGACAGAAAAGTGCATCACAAGGAAGAGCAGAGCTTGATTCTACTTTTCATCTCGAGATGTGGAGATTTAAAAGGGATAGTTCAACATTTTGGCAAATTGGCCCATTGCCATAATCCTTTTAATCTTAACAGTAGGTTCGTTACCTTTAATTGTCGGTGCAAGCTATTTTTAGAACGGCGGAGCAGAGCTGCGAGCTGCTCAGAGCTACGCTACGGAAGCTAATGGGATTTCTTGGTTTCCCTCATCAAACTCATCAAATACACAATCCAACAACTCTAAAACACTCTGGTGGACAAGTTGTGACCTGCACATTCACCACGCTATGAGATAATAACGGAATAACGTTATGTTAGAGACTGCTTGCCGAAAAACTGCCTCAGACGGGAATGCGCATCAGCGGTTTTGCATGAATTTCCCTCTAAAACAACTCTGTCTGGTAACATTCTGTTATTATCTCATAGCGTGGTGAATGTGCAGCTCGCAACTTGTCCACCAGAGCGTTTTGGAGTTGTTGGATTGTGTATTTGATGAGTTTGACGAGGGAAACCAAGAAATCCCATGAGCCTCCGTAGCGTAGCTCTGAGCAGCTCACGGCTCTGCTCCACCATTCTAAAAACAGCTTGCACCGACAATTAAAGGTAACAAACCTACTCCTAAAACTATAGGGATTATGGCAATGGGCCAATTTGCCAAAATGTTGAACTATCCCTTTAATGTTTTCATATCAGTTGAAAAACAAATGGATAGAAAGTAAGAGAGAGAAGTTGACAAAGACAGAAAAAGAGGTTTCTGCAGGGACATCACAGGGCTGGTTAAAGATTTTCATCCATAATAATGAGTGAGTCCACAAGGAGCTGCTACCTGATACCTCGGGTTAAATTGACCAATTAAACGTCAGAATGAAAAGATCTGAATCAACTCAGAACAAGGACGGTGAGTTTTGGTGCTGATGTGGTCGGTGTGAGCAGGAAGAACAATAACTTTTCTAGATGACGACACAATTAAAACTTAAAGTTTCAGGTCTGGATTCGGCGTCGTCTCTGTGGCTGGACGTCACTCGCTGTGACACAGACGGGAGCTGAAGGCTTTTTTGGAAAATGTTCTCTCTAAACATTGGCCCATTGAGCTGCCAAGGCTTTTACAAATAAGCTGTGAGAGAAACCGGCACCGGCAGCAGCAGCAGCAGTCTGAGTTTGATCAAAGTGCTTCAATTAGTGAAGTGAATTGAAAAGCCAAAACTCCGGCAGAGAAACATTAGCAAGACGTTCATCAGACGTTCTTTACATTGGAGCCAACGCTCTCGTCCAAGATGTGCAGCGTCTTCAAAGTTAATGTCTCCGGTGTCCTGGTTCTTTACAAAACACCAGACAAGGTGAAGCTGAGTCGGACTTTCAGCAGGAAGACGGCGTATCTAGAGTAATAATAATAATAATAACAGACATACAGTCGGTTGGTGCAGCCATTTAGTTGGAGGTTTCCTGTTCTCTGTCAGACAAGTTTGATCTTTCTCTCTGCCACAAAATTAAAACTCATCTTGTTCCAGAGGCAGATGTGTCGTCGTCTCATCATGTCTCCTCCTCCATCTTTTCTCTGAGCTCACGATCTGAAAGAAATTAAGAAACCCCATTGTTATTTTATCTGATTGATCGCTTGAATTAAATTAGTGTACATGTGATCAGCATCTCCCCTGTTTCTTTCACCTGTTGTTTTGGTTTTCAGCTGCTAAACACTTCACTGTGTCTGTCAGAGCAGCTGCTGAACACTGCACAGGTCTCCACCGTTTAACATTGTGGTGCACACATAATTATAGATCAATTACATATCTGTTAGACTCTGACTAACCACCTCACAGTCGTCTCTATCAAACACTAGTTTGTTTTCTATTGTCCTAATTGTTATGTGAGACCAGATTTTCTAAATGTTTGTGCAAAATTTGCTCAAGCTGATACAGAGTTGGTGTGTTCAAAAGGTCCAAAACTGTGCTCAGTGAGGTCCTGGTGATTCATTTGTACCTAAGTTGAAGAAGTCTGATGATAGAGTTTAATAAAAAGTCTTATAGCTTTAAAATACATTTTTACTTTTATACTTTATAAGATATCATTTTTGTAAGAACTACAGTTGATAAATATAGGTTATATATTTCAGTGAATAACTAATTGTTCTTAGCTTTTGGTAAATCTAACTTTCTTTGCCCAATAAATGAAAAGCATGTTAGAACTAGCAATGTCTCCTTTCTTGCAGTGCCAGAGCCTCACCTACTTTAAACCTCACAATGATGTATCAGATGTCAGACTGCCTCATTCTTTCAGTTTTAACCTGAATATACAATACAACATATTTGATTTTCCCAACGATCAACGTATAACTGATATCAGGTCCATGAGAACATGACAGACGTACAGTGGCATCGTGCAAAAGTTTGGACACCCCTGGTCTGGTCAAAATCCCTGTTAATGTGAACAGTTCAGCAAGTGGAAGATGAAATGATCTCCAAAAGGCATAAAGTTACAGATGACACATTCCCTTTACAGGTTCAAAACAACAGAAAAGGAAAAGGGACCGCAGCAAAGTTTGGGCCCCCTGCATAGTTAGTACCTAGTAGCCCCCCCTTTGGAAACTCACAATCACAATCACAGCCTGTAAATAGTAAATATCTTGTCTGATACCTTGGTCAAAGTTTTATGAGAGCTCTAGTCTCCTGGGTTTCCCATTCTTTTGCAGGCTGCTGCTTTGTTTCCCCTTTTCACTCTAAATTTATAGAAAACAAAAATCATACACTCATATTGCTTAAAGAGACCCCGAGGAGTTTGCTTTTGGTTATAAAATAGTCTCATATTAATGTGGATGAATCTACATTAGTATCCATTTTCGATAAATAGATCATTTTGTCTTTATAGTTATTTTGATATTATTATTTAGTGGTCGACTCGCCCAGCATTTCCTGGTTTCCCGGTTTCCCGGACGCTGCCCGCCGGATCGCTAGTTGGCATCGTTTATGGTCGGAACTACGACGGTATCTGATCGTCTTCAAACCTCCGACTTTCGTTCTTGAGTAATGAAAACATTCTTGGCAAATGTTTTCGCTTTCGTCCGTCTTGTGCCGGTCCAAGAATTTCACCGTGTGCACGTGGAGGCTCATGGGAAATGTAGTGTGAAAACATTTCCGCTTTCTGAAACTCCTCGTTGTCCTTTTAAAATATTGCAAAAGATTGTTTCATGTTTAACTTCATGCAGACATTTTGACCAGAGGTGCCCAAACTTTTGCATGACACTGTATAGACAGTCAGTTTACAGCCACTTTACTGCCAAATGAAAGCAGAAATAAAAACATTTTCCCTTCTGCTGCATGAAAAGAACAAAATAAAGAAACTGAGGGAACCTGAGGACGGATGTTGGTGCCAGATGAGCGCTCTCTCTCTCTCTCTCTGGGCCTCCGTCCACACAGAGGCGGCGAACTCGACCCTCAGGAGTCGTGTGTTTTGGTTTCAGACGCCTGACGTGGGCCCTGAACGCAGCGTCAGAGGCCTTTGGGGCGGCGGCGGGGAGCCAATCAGCAGGGCGGCGCTGTGAGCGGAAAACAAAGAGTATCGACTCGGCCCCGACTCGAGTGTGAGATCAATCGTTATGGCATTTACTGTGAGCTCCGTGAAACCAATATAAGCTGCTGCTGCTGCTTCTGCTGCACCGTGTGTGTGTGTGTGTGTGTGTGTGTGTGTGTGTGTGTGTGTGTGTGAATATCACCAGTCATGTGATGATGCTGCAGTCAGCCGTGGCGAGGAAACACACTCCTGATGTGTCGTGTGTGAAGGTCGAACTAAAGCAACAGAGGAAGTTCATAACAGATTAAATCAAACGTGCAGTCACTTTATTGTGTTCAGGTAAATTAATCTGTGACACTGACTTTTACATAATGTCCCTGAACGCTCCCCTCCCCACTGTAGCTATATTAATAATAACAATGATCTATTTTGGTTAATTTATGATCAGTTATTGCTGCTATCATGCTAATCTATTTGTCTATGTGAATGTCTGACTGTATGAGGAGATAAATTATATTTGCACATTGAATTTCAATAAAAATATTGTATATAAAATATTATATTTTCAATATAATGATGTTATTCAACGGTTTTTGTTTTACTTCTCTGCTGCCTGTGACACAAAGTTCCTGTTTGGCTTAGCGAAACCTGGACAAAAATATTACAGAATGGTGTCATAATTAAATTAAAATATGAATTAAGCTTTTGCGCCGGCGTCAGTGCAAATCGCGCAAGATTTGGACGGACCAGGAAGAGCAGTGCTGGGAGCTTCCGCTACAAAAAAGCTTAAAATATAGACTTATTTAATTTTTTTCAGAACAATTTCTCATGTTGGGGCTTCAATACAAGAGGGACATTACAGACGAGCAGTATGGAGGTATTTGGATGTTTTTTGGTGTGTCTTTTTGGACGAAGCAAAGTGAACTCCATTCGCAACCGTCATATGGACATGCATGAGGGTGAGTAGATAATGAGTGAAATTTGAATTTTGAAATTTGAATTTTGGGTGAACTATCCCTTTAATCTAATGATCTATTTTGGTTAATTTATGATCAGTTATTGCTGCTATCATGTTAATCTATTTGTCTATGTGAATGCCTGACTGTATGAGGAGATAAATTATATTTGCACATTGAATTTCAATAAAAATATTGTATATAAAATATTATATTTTCAATATAATGATGTTATTCAACTCAAGGAAATTTAAATCGAAAGCAACTGGACTTGGTTATTTGTCTAGGAAGCCTGGTCAGATGCTACATGAACTGCTGAAGCCTCTTGGATGAGAGGTGAAACGTCTTCCTAGACAAATAACCAAGTCCAGTTGCTTTCGATTGAGATAATTATGACCTGGATAAATGAGAATATTCACAGGCTTGATGTTATTCAACTGTTTGTTTTTTTTACTTCTCTGCTGCTGTGACACAAAGTTCCTGTTTGGGTTAGTGAGACCTGGTCAAAAATATTACAGAATGATGTCATAATTAAATTAAAATATGAATTAAGCCAAATCAGTTTCATTTATAAAGTTTAATATGACACATTAGCCTCAGTGATCTTCACCTCTCATCATTTCTGTGTTTGATTATCACCATGACATCATTCAGACGCACCTGTACGTGTCATTGCTCTCTCTCTGTGTCTCTCCGTCTCGGCCCCGCCCCTCCGGTCCTGCAGAGGAAACCCTGTGCGTGGCGGCGTCTCTGAGCAGTGGGACCGAGGACTTAAAGGGAGTGAGTCCATCGTCTCCGGCTGCCAAGGACAGGATTACCCAGCAGACACCGGCACCGCTGTCCTCACCTTGTCCTGACCCGCACGCACGCACGCACGCACGCACGCACGCACGCACGCACGCACGCACGCACGCACGCACGCACGCACACACACACACACACACACACACACACACACACACACACACACACACACACACAGGTTTTCCTTCAATGAGCCTGATCCTGAACTGAACCTCACATCCTGATTGACACCTACAGACAGTTGAGGATTTCTTTTAGACTTTTATATCGTCCAATAAAACCTGACACATTACACAATGTTGCCCATAAAGTTGGATTTTTTTTTTTTTTACCTCTTATATGACTGTGACAATGTGATTTAAGTTCATATCTATCTCAAAACTCTATTGATCAAGCTCTTCTTAACATATCACTGTAAAAAAAAAAAAAAATCAAACAACAATTCACCTTTATAGTAGGAATAAAAAGAGGAATGTGTCTGAAAACAAAACTATTTTGTGTGTAAATCACAAAAAAATCAGTAAATAAACACATCTATGAACATTAATTTTACTGTTTTAACTTAATTTTAATGTGTATTTTACATCCGTTCATAAGAATCATATTATTCACTTCGACTGCTCATTAATTTAGCACATTATTATGGTTATATGATCATTTTTATTCTCTTCTGAAGCAGTGGATGTTTTACAGTAAGTTAAACATGCTTTACATTAAAAGGCAAGGCGATTTTATTTGTATAGCCCGTTTTTACAGTTTGTCTCAAAGGGCTTTACACGGCATTATAACAACATCCTCTGCCCTTAGACCCCTCACATCAACTGAGGAAAAACTCCATTAAACTGCATTAAAACTAATGTAAACATATAAAAAGAAGAAGGATTTAGTCTTTTTGTCTTTGTTTCTAAATAAAATGAAACTACAGGACATTTATGAAGTGTTTAGATGTGTCTGTTGAGGTGGAACCAATGGACCAGAGGACGTCAGAGGAGGACGGACACAGACACGTCCCTCACATTTATCATTCATACGGAGACAAACAGAGAGAAACGTCACTCTACCTCCGTCCTGTGCAGCAGGTTTCCCTCGTTCTTTCTGTCCTCGGTCGTATCTCCTGTCAACACACAGGTTAAAGGCTCACTGTTGTATCCACTGATGGACCTTTAACACACACACACACAGTTATAAATAGGAGGCTGCATTTGTCTTCATATCCACATACATCACCTGTCAGCTCCTCCTCCAGCTCCTCTTCTTCTCCTTCTTCTTCTCCTCCGTCTCTCCTCCTCCTCTTCCTCTCAGACAGAATACTAATAAATCTCTCTCTTCATCTCATGTTTTTTCTTTTTTATTTCCTACAGAAGCTCATATTCCCCATAAATTTTTCTCTGCTTGTATTCTTTGTCCTCATCTCTCAGCATGACTCATACACTTTACCCTCCTCCTCCTTCTCCCTCTCTCCTCTCCTCCTCTTCATCCCTCCATCTCTTCACTCTCCCGGGCAAGTTTTATTTGGAAAACATCCACGAATGCTCAGGTCTCTTTTTCTTCTTCCCCCCCTCCTGTGTTTCTTCTCTTCCTCTCTAATTCCCCTCCGTCCTCAGTCACACACACAGACGAGACGTAGACACCTCTTCACCAAAACACCGCCCACACTCCCTCCATCCCTCCATCCCTTCATCCCTTCATCCCTCTATCCCCCCTTCTGGCAGTCAGATGAGTCGACCGGTTCCACTGCGATCACAGTATATAAAGTGGCTGTTCGTTCTTATTCACCGTGTGTATGCAGGACATCACTCGTTGTCATGGTGACGTCCGTCTCAGAAAGTGAAGGTTTCTGCAGACTCATCATGTGACAGTTACCTGGATACTGTCCACTCTCTACGTCCGTTCGACTAAATATCTAAATGCACTGATTTCTCATAATAAACCACATAAACCACTCGTTCGGCCTCAGACATGGTTTTTACATAATTTCTGTGTATTTTTAACTTTTCTGCGTCATTTCCTCTTATTTTAATTAACATTAGTAAAGTTGGTAGTTGACACGTGAAAAACAAAAAATATACATTTATGTTACACAATTGAATCACACTGTAAACTTTTAATTGTTTTTTATTCTATACAATATAAATAAAGTTCTATTCATTCTATTAAATTTTTCCATATTGTCATATAAGTTAAAGGACAATTCCAGGCGAATTCAACTCAGGGGTGTAGTTTCATATCATTTTAGGTCTAAAAGAATGAATCTGAAGATTTTCAGTTTAATCGCTCCTGTTTTGCGGTAGTTGCGTCTGTCCGTGCATCGCCACGGCAGCAATGAATGGGAGTGGATGTAAGTTCCGCTGTTTAGGCTGTTTACAGCCCTCAAAGCCGCAATTTTTTTCCTCAGACAGCGTCAGATGGCGACTCAAACATGCACCGAGAAGTTTATTTACTTCAAGCAAGCCGACATGTTTGTAAAAGTCGATCTAATTCAAAGTCTCCCGGAGTCTCGCGCGAGACCCAGTTGCCGTGCTCGGTGTGTTCAGGTGCAGTGGGAAAAGCTACCGTTTGTGTCATAAACACAGGAATATCAACTCTTTACTTGCTTCAAGTAAAAAAAACTTCTCGGCGCATCTTTGAGTAGCCATCTGACGCTGTATGTGGAAAAAAATGTACACTTAAAGCAAGTAAAGAGTTGATATTCCTGTGTTTATGACACAAGCGGTAGCTCCCACTGCGCCTGAATACACCAGCACTGCAACTTCGGGCTCGCGCGAGACTCCGGGAGACTTTGAATTAGATCTAGTTTTACCAAAGACGGTTTATAAACCAAGACCTTTCATGACGAGTCAGCTTCCTGTATGCATGTCACGTGGGCTTCTGCACGGCCACGCCCCTTTAGAGAGACCAGAGGCAGTTTGGAGTGTATTGATTCCTATGGGACAATTTAATGTGAACACCGATTATGATCGGGCCTTTCTCCCCACGGTCACTGAAGCAAATTTTGGACTCATTTTTCACAAGCCACATCTCTTCTGAACAGTTTGACACCAAAATGGTAATTTTCAGACGGAGAGATCCGGAGAAAATCCACTTTGTTCAAGACCTGTCTCTGTCTCTACGACACACTCTCGCGAGATTTGGCACAGATCTCCTAGGCAACGTCAAACAAACGGCCGCGAAATCCCGTGAAAATGATTTAAATTATTTTTGGCATGCTAAATATGACTGTTAGTAGTGTAAATATTTAATGTTATCATAAGAAAATATAAATATCTCACTTTCATCTACCTAAAAATTGTATAAATCCACACACACGTTCACAGACGAGGTGGGGTGACGGTTGGCCACGCCCATTTAGAGAGACAGGAAGTGTATACCATTTCATATCATTGGAGCAGCCGCTCATGGAGTATCTTTCCATTTATTGAATATCTTTGGTTTTACAAACATGTCTGTTATGATTAGATGTTATTACATGTTTGACCGCTAGGCGGCAGTACTGGTTAGTAGTCAGCTTACCGTACCATATAACTGGGTAGAGCAAGACTGCATGGAGCCACATGTAGGTTGTTGAGAACATGAGACATTAAACTAAGTTACTTGCTATCAACACGGCCTCATCCTTGGAACACGAACATGACATGGTACCAGGAGTAAACTCGAATGAACGACATGGATTTAAAACCACCGGAAAGTTTGAAACTAACGGGGAACGTCGACGAGAACTGGCGCACCTTCAAACAGCGGTTTCACCTTTATGTTGCTGCTACGGGACTCGAGGCAAAGCCGGAAGCAAGAAAGGTAGCGCTGCTGCTAACGATAGCAGGGCCACAGGCCATAGAAGTATTTAACACGTTCGTGTTTGACAGTCCTGAAGATAATGAAAAGTTGGATGTAATGCTTAGCAAGTTTGATACTCACTGTTCTCCGAAGAAGAACGAGACGTACGAGAGGTACGTGTTTCGGTCTCGTACACAGCGGCAGCATGAGCCCTTCGATAGCTTCCTGACGGACTTGCGGCTAAAGGCGCAGTCCTGCAACTTCGGAACGCTGAGTGACTCCATGGTCCGGGACCAGATCGTCTACGGCGTGGAGGATAAAAAGGTCAGAGAGAGGCTACTACGGGAGATGGAGCTGACGCTGGCAGGAGCCATGAAGATCTGCCAGGCCAGTGAGCTGTCCCAAAGGCACGTGAGGACGTTCAGCGAGATGTCTGCAGTCGCCCCGGCGCAGAGCGACAGCGCGGCAGCGGTTGGAGCAGTGTCGTATCAGCGGAGACGACGCACACAGACCCGGCCTGCACAGCAGCAGGAGGACGTGATGATAAACTGCAAGCGCTGCGGCTCACAGCACAAGCCCAGACAGTGTCCAGCGTTTGGTAAGCAATGCTCCACTTGCCAAGGCAAGAATCATTTTGCTAAACAATGCTTCTCCAAACGGAAAGAGTGGAAAAAAGAAAAAACTGTAAACTTAATAGACGAGCCTGATCTCAGTGACACGTTCTTTGTTGGAATGGTGAATTGTGAAAGTGAACAAATAAATAAACCAGACAATGTAAATGATGTCACTACAGAAGATAAGTGGATAGCTCCTCTAATGATAAATGGGACTGTAGTCACCATGAGATTGGACACTGGTGCAAAAGCAAATCTCATAAGCATGTGTGATGTGAAGGCAATGAAAAATAAGCCACAAATAAAAAGAAAAGAATCTGGACTGAAAGACTACAATGGGCGGCCAATCAAATGTTTGGGCACATGCAGGTTGAATGTCACAGTTAAAGGAAAAGTGCACCACCTATCCTTCTTTGTTGTGAATGAGGGACGGGAATCACTTCTGGGTGACAGAGCCTGTGAAGAACTGGGGCTTGTGGAAAGAGTGTATCAACTGATATATACTCCAGGTAAACACCTAGTCGTTGCTGATGCCCTATCCAGAGCAACTACAGGCGACAGTGTGAGTGCAACAGACGAAGACATACAGTGTCACGTGAACATGGTGTCGGCTACACTGCCTGTGTCTGACACAAAGTCAAGACAAATAGCGGAGGCTACAGCAACGGATGCTGAGCTACAGCATGTCATGAAGAACATGGATGAGGGATGGCCAGCTGGTTCATGTCCACAATTTTACCATGTCAGAGGTGAGCTTAGTACTGTGGATGGTCTGCTGTTGAAAAAGGGCAGGATTGTTATTCCACGGGCTTTGAGAATGGACATGTTGCACAGGATACATGAAGGCCATCTCGGCATCGAAAAGTGCAAAAGGAGGGCGAGAGACACGGTTTTCTGGCCGGGACTGAACAAAGACATTGAAACACTTGTAAGTAAATGTGAAACATGCCAGAAACACAGGAACAAGCAGAGCAAAGAGCCTATGGTGGTAGCTGAGGTGCCAACAGCACCATGGCACAAAGTAGGAATGGACTTGTTTCATCTCAGAGGTAAAGACTATTTAGTGGTAATGGATTACTACTCAAACTTCCCTGAGATGGCGCTACTAGCAAGCTCAACGTCAACTTGTGTCATAACACATGCTAAATCTATCTTCGCCAGGCATGGCATCCCACACATCGTGGTGAGCGACAATGGCCCCTGCTTCAGCAGCAAAGAATGGCAGAAGTTTGCAGAGCAATATGATTTCAAGCATGTGACGTCAAGCCCACACTATGCACAGTCAAACGGGCAAGCTGAAAAAGGAGTTCACATTCTCAAGCAACTCCTAAAGAAAGCAGCTGACAGTGACTCGGATCCCTATCTGGCTTTATTGAGCTACAGAGCATCACCTCTTCAGTGCGGCTTATCACCAGCTGAACTGCTGATGAAGAGGAAGCTACGAACAACGTTGCCAAGTCATCAAAACGACAAATTCAAGCAAAAGAATCACTCAAAGATTGAACATAAGCTACGACAACAGAAAATGATGCAAAAGTCATTCTATGACAGAACAACCAAGCATCTCCCTCCACTGACTACCAACGACACAGTCAGGATTGAGGATGCTGATGGATGGAGTACAAAAGCAACTGTCCTGCAAGAAGTTGCTCCACGATCGTACACGGTGAAAACTGATGATGGACAAATCCTCAGACGCAATCGTCGCAGTCTGTTAAAGACTCCTCAAGGGACTGTTGATGAGCTCAGTGTAACCTGTGGTGAATCTCAGGTAATTCCCACACCTGCTATGGACTGTAACACTGACTCTCACACACCTACTCCAAGCGAACCTGAGTTAAGAAGGTCCACAAGAGAAATCAGAAAGCCTGATAGACTGAACTTATAAACAAAGAAAATTCAATATGCATGTTAAAGATGTTGAACAAAATGTATATTGATTGATGTTGTGAATGTGTTCTAAATGGTCGAGTGTTGGCTTAGATATGAGTTATGCAATCTGATATAAACTGTTTATACTGCTTATGTGTTGCAGAGTTATGCTGAAGTGAAATGGTTGAAATAACTGACACAGCTAATGTGATAATTCATGTTAATGCATTTTACCTTAGAAAAGGGGGGATGTTATGATTAGATGTTATTACATGTTTGACCGCTAGGCGGCAGTACTGGTTAGTAGTCAGCTTACCGTACCATATAACTGGGTAGAGCAAGACTGCATGGAGCCACATGTATGTTGTTGAGAACATGAGACATTAAACTAAGTTACTTGCTATCAACACGGCCTCATCCTTGGAACACGAACATGACAATGTCGGCTTGCTTGAAGTAAATAAACTTCTCGGTGCATGTTTGAGTAGCCATCTGATGCTGTCTGTGGAAAAAAATTGCGGCTTTGAGGGCTGGAAACAGCCTAAACAGCGGAACTTACATCCACTCCCATTCATTGCTGCCGTGGCGATGCACGGACAGACGCAATTACCGCAAAACAGGAGCGATTAAACTGAAAATCTTCAGATTCATTCTTTTAGACCTAAAATGATATGAAAATACACCCCTGAGTTGAATTCGCCTGGAATTGTCCTTTAAGTTACAACTCCAACTGTAAACACTTTTAAATCCAGGTTAAAAACATTTCTCTTTTCATGTGCCTATAGCTGAGCTCTTTTTAAGAACTTTTATCTTTATGAATCTATTTTCTTTTCTTTTACTTTTTTATTCTTCTTTGCTCCTGCTTTTAACTGTGTTTTTTGTTTTTATGCTGTTTCATGCTGTTCTTTAAAAAAAATGGTATGAAATGTGCTATATAAATAAAGATGCCTTGCCTTGCCTTTAAGTTGTAACTTAACTTATATGACAATATGGGGAAGTCTTCACTGTATGACGTATGGCGACATAAATATTGAATAAATCAGGAGCTTAAAGGTATTCAGAAAAGAAAATTGAATTTGAGCCCACTGTGGGTCTTATCATTAGTGTAAAAACTCATCTATCAGACGGTGTAGCCCAAACTTTGTGCAAAATTCTATTTTCGAGTAAATCCTGGATGAAAGTGGGGTAGTTTTCTTAATCTGGTAAACTCGTGCGGCAACTCGTGGAAACTTGTAGAAGGAGGCGCGACAAACAGGACAAACGGCCATTTCTGAACACCTTTAAAGGAGAATTCTGGTCATTTTCTAAATAACGCTCTACAGCTCTAGGTCCCCGAGTGCGACTGTAGGAAAAGACCCGAGAAAAATATGTGCAGCCAGGACCTGCATTAGCTCTCCTCCTGCTAACTGCGCTGCACTGCAGTTAAACAGCGAAGTCATGGGGGCAGTTCTTCTAACAGCAACTTTGGCATCTATTATGCTCAAAATATCACTACACATGCTTTGCAACATCCACCAGTTCCTTACCACACAACACTGACTGTGCATAAACTCCGTTAATATGAGAGAGCAGTGCTACATGTGTGTTTTTGGTCACGTAGCTCTGTTCATGCTGGCTTCCCTTGGTAGGACCTTACTAGTCGACTGTCCAGCGCATCGGTGCAGAAAGTGGAAGAAGGAGAATATGTCTGGATCCGATGTTGAAGACATGGAGAAACTTTGATGGT